>NW_011369169.1:0-1965 GCF_000735185.1 Notothenia coriiceps | reverse complement strand
CAAATCTGGCAACAGAGTGGGCAGGGCGCAGTGTCTAATTGTAGCAGTAAGCTAACGAGTACTGATAAACTTTATTTTGTTTTGATCCAATATTGCACAACTGAACTGATCCAATGCTGCTGTGAAAAAAAGAAGCTATATCCATGTTGAATATCAAAAAAAAAAAAAAAAATAACCTTAAGGGACAACTTGAATGCTTTTTTCCCTCTTAATGCATTGCATAAAGATCGGATCGGGAAAAATCGGTATCGGCAAATTGTCAAAATCAAATGATCGGAATCGGATCGGGAGCAAAAAAAGGTGATCGGGACATCCCTAATATTTATAAATGACTATTATCATTATTATAAGCAAGACAATAAATGGCAAAGATATGTAGAAAATAAACGTATTTAAGATACGTTCATAAGAAACGTAACGTGGGAGAAAATACGTTTCTAGCTAAACGTAATTGAGAATACAGTTTAGTTTTGTGGGAACGTCATTTTTAGGAGACAGGGTTGCCACGAGGTACTTCAGGGTAAAGCATTTAGCATATATACGTCCCTGCATAGCCTCAACACGCCACCCTCTCATTGGTCATGTTGGAGCTTTTCGTCACGCTTCACCCAGCTGCTAAGATATTCATTGACAAATCTACACAGTAGCTACATTACGTACAAGCCTTGAATCTTTGAATAGTTCACGTTGTCCTCGTGGCAGAGGAATGGTCCCGCTCAGCATGTCTCCTGCTGTTCTGTAAGATGAGTGACATTTGGTGCCTTTAATCTGATCTTCTACGGATAATAACCAGCTGTTAAGTGTGTGTGCCGGAGTTCAACATGACTGGTGACCAATGGGAATGTCCATCCATCACTGAGACACCCTGCTGTGTCCACTGTGACGCTTCTGAGGGACCAATGTGGATGTAGGACATTTTGAGCTATTGCAGTTCATAATATACCAATATATAATGCTTTGATCCTCAAGGACACTCAAACCTGCTGGAACAACTTGAATCTAGTGAAGGAAGGATTCATTTGATTGCATCACAGATAGGACACTTGCCTTTTTAGGGTGAGGGGTTATTGAAGTGATCATAAAGCATAACTCCTCCTGAATATATACTGTGCTTATTTGTCCTATATTATATTGAACATTTCTGTATTTGTATGCTCTGCTTGTGTCTTTTCTGCTATGAAAGTGAGCCAGACAGCCTTTTTAAATAACTAATGTGAGCGCTACCCCCGATGGAATCCTTTATCGTCCCCTTACAGAGCAACATTACAATTTAACGTCAAGATTCTCCTTGACCTTCAAAATAAGCTTTAAACTCTTAAAAATGCACATGTTAGCTTCTGTGTTGTTTAGAGACTAATATTTATATTGCATTACAGATGGGACAGATCTGATCCATTAAGAAAGCACAGGTTCCCCGACATATCTAAAGGATAAATACATAACAAATAAACCCTTCATCCTCCCTCGTAGTTAAGTATAGCTTCTGGTCTGATTGGTAATACCTGGAGCTTTAGCCTCGTCCTCTGGCACGTGAAAGTACTCTAAATACAGCGTGAAACATGTCTTAAATATCTAGACGTATGTTTGTTTAAAGATACTTTTCTATATGCAATATATCCGGGATGTCAGACGTTATCCACGTCAGTCGCTGGTCTACCTTTTACACATTAGCTTAAGTTAGTTTGTGTTAGGTGTGACTTTCTGTGTATTTAAGTGTTAACAAATGAACAAGTCAAGCAAGCTCATGTTTTTCTTAGTGTTCTTTAAGAAAGCTGAAATCTAAGTGGAAGCGGTAAAGAGGTAGAAATCCATGTTGGTACCAGAACCTTCACGTGGATCTGAGGGAGAACCAGACCTCCTTCAGTGGCTTTCATCCGGACGATTCAAACAGACGTCTGACCCCGGACATTTGCCTAATGTGTTTTTGTTCTGTGACTCCTGGCTGCACAAATGTCCCAGTGGCTG
>NW_011369168.1:0-3786 GCF_000735185.1 Notothenia coriiceps | reverse complement strand
GTTCCATCCCATTTCAAGCAGGTAGCACAATCTACCTGCATTGCATTACTCTAAACGTGTAATAACGTGCTTTAACCAGTAGGTGGTTTGGGTTCAAAAGCTGTTAAGTTTACAGTGTTAACAAAATAAAATATACTGCTGTTTCTGGTTTAGTTTACGACGGATATATTTAGTTATTGTTTTGATATTTTTAACTACAAAAGCGATGGAAAAAACCCACAGCAACACAGAAAATATGTTCTTAACATGACCCAGCGGTCTAGTAGTTAATAAAAAACAATAATATCAAACAAAAATAATTACTACTAACTTTATTGTGAAATTCAAACTGAACGGTAAAAGAATAGTTTCCGGTCTATTCTGAGCCCGATCTCTGTAGATAAATAAAAATAAAGAACTACGACAGATGTGTAATATATTTAATGCAGCCGAACCATTTATTACAATGCATTCATGTGATGACTTTCAAAGAGTAAAGCAAGCATTGCTAGAATAAAGTATGATTTTATCTTTTACGAAACGTTTTTTTTTTCATATGGAATGCAGTTGGAGATCAACCAATCACAGAGCTTGAGAACTAATCACGGGGTTTGTCAAACAGAGCACAAGGTGTAGTCCTAAACGATAGCTGGGGATTCTGGGTAGTGTAGTGTCTTCTGCCATCCTTTACTCCGAAAAAATATTTGTTTCTCCGAATCGAAGGGGAAAAATACAAAAGCATTGCACACAATTTAAACCAATCAATGTTGTGTAATTAACAAGGATAATCTGGTGTTTTTTAGTCGATGAGTAGTGCAGATATCACTATAAAATCAATCGACAGTAAGGGGAATACTTACTTCCGGGTGTACAATTCTCCATTATCCAATGGGAATAGACGCTCACATTGCCTTTAAGGGCAGCCGACACAAACGAATGCCGTGCTTCCATGAGCGTCAAATCCCGCCGCAGATGGGAATACATTGCAATCAGTTGAAAGCTATTTGCGTCCCTTTATGAAGCTGAAGGAGCCTAGGAGTGTCACAACTGCACGCCTCGGGACCCTGACCAAACGTCGCTCCTGGACGTTTATGGAGTGAGAGTGTGTTGGCCTTTGGGGTCAGGGTGATTACTGGTGGGAGACACAAAACCACTGACATGGTATCTCTCTTTCTCTTTGTCTCTACATGGATCTCCAATGCTCAGGGAGATTATTTTATGTAATGTCAGTGTTCCAGTAGTATGCAAACTGAGGATCAGACACAGAGTGGTGTGTTAGTTACGGGAAGACAATAGGTATGTGGCCAAACAATAAATATACTGTTCATATTCATTTTAAATTAATAAAATGATCAGGAATTTCTTGACAAGTATTTGGCAAGTAAGGTCTATGCAACTATTTAGCAGCTTAAAATGTTCCAACTAGCTATTCTTAGAATTGACACCTTTTGCTAGTAATGTGGAAATCAACTGAACTTGAAAGAATGGTTCTAAAACACACCACAGCAGTTTTAATGTTGTCTATGGAGAAGCTCTTCCAAATACTGTAAAGCTCTTTGGGTTTGTTAGGCTCATCTATGGCCGGAAGTGTGGAAATGTATTGTACAACTACTTAAAAGGCTTGTTAAGATGGCAAATCGTCAGGCATGCGGACATGGCAACACTTCAATCCAATGGTGGTTCTATAGGGTTCATTTGGCCTGATAGGCTCAGAGTGAAATGCTTACGTCTTCTTAAACTAAAGTGGAATAACTAACACCAGTGTGATTTTGGTGAGATTATGACAATCCTGGCCAAAGTTACAGAGGGGGTTCACAATTTGACAGCCATAACACTAGCTCTGCCAGAGTTAGAAAGCTGAAGAAACGCTGAGACAAAAGCAGTCATTACAGGCATCTATTCATTTAATTAATAACACAAATCGCTCAGGTTCACTTTTATGGATTTTGGCGCCTGCACATTCTCTGCATGTACCTGCTGAGGGTAAACTATAATTATGTTCATTGTCATTTCTATTACAGACAAAACAAACTTCAGAGAAAAACAGGTCTCGACTGAAATACCTGATCAACTATCAGGGGTATGGCAAGGACCTTTTGTGCAGACATTTGTGTTTACTGTTCACCAAAGGATGAATCCTCCTGACTTTTGTAATCCTCTGACTTTCCGTCGAGTGTAACCTTGAAGTTGACACTTTGTTTTTCTTAAATGTGTTCACTTAATGGATTTCTATTGAAGGGATAGTTTGTTTTGTTTGAAGCAGGATTGTATAAAGTGCTTATCCATAGTCAGTTTTACCTACAGATTAGGATCGCTAGCCCCCAGTTTTTGAGAAGAAGAGAGAGGTTATTGTAGGGAAGCAAATCAATCTAGTGCTATTGACAGGGATCAGCAATCTTGTTTAAGCCACCTAAAAAAATATATAATTTCCATGTAAATGTATGATATTCTTTATTTTTTTCAACATCTCTTTATTAGTTTGTATGCATGGAAATTACACTTAAAGGTGGGGTACACTGTAAAATATTACCATGATTTCACAATATTTAGCTGTAATATTTTACAATAAATTACTGTTTTACCACTTTACAGTCTTTACCTGTGATGTTCACAATATAATACTGTAATTTTGAATTTCACAGTGAAATCAATGCAGGCACAGTTAATTACTGTGAATGTACAGGATAAATGATTACCATCATTTCACAACATGTTACTGTATTATTTTATAGTAAAATACTGTATTCAGACCATCCTCTGTGATAACACAACAAATTAAGTTATTTTCTTGCTTTTATCGCTCTTGCTTGGCTTTAAATACTAATTTATTTCTTTGGTGCAGGTTTTACTTACATTGAAAGGGGCACCACTGCATCTGCCTTCAAATAAATCTATGCAACATATACACCTACAGGACTGTCTCAGAAAATTAGAATATTGTGATAAAGTTCTTTATTTTCTGTAATGCAATTAAAAAAACAAAAATGTCATACATTCTGGATTCATTACAAATCAACTGAAATATTGCAAGCCTTTTATTATTTTAATATTGCTGATTATGGCATACAGCTTAAGAAAACTCAAAAATCCTATCTCAAAAAATTAGAATAGTTCCTCAGACCAAGTAAAAAATTAAGATTTATAACAGCAAAACACAATCAAACATTTGAAAATGTCCATTAATGCACTCAGTACTTGGTTGGGAATCCTTTTGCACGGATTACTGCATCAATGCGGCGTGGCATGGAGGCAATCAGCCTGTGGCATTGCTGAGGTGTTATGGATGCCCAGGATGCTTCAATAGCGGCCTTTAGCTCATTAGCATTGTTGGGTCTGGTGTCTTTCAGCTTCTTCTTCACAATACCCCACATATTCTCTATGGGGTTCAGGTCAGGGGAATTTGCAGGCCAATCGAGGACAGTAATGCCATGGTCAGTACACCAGTTACTGGTGGTTTTGGCACTGTGGGCAGGTGCCAGATAATGCTGGAAAATGAATTCCTCATCTCCATAGAGCTTTTCAGCAGACGGAAGCATGTAGTGCTCTAAAATCTCTTGGTACACAGCTGCATTTACTCTGGGCTTATGAAACACAGTGGACCAACACCAGCAGCTGACATGGCTCCCCAAACCATCGCTGACTGTGGGAACTTCACACTGGATTTCAAGCAACTTGGATTTTGCTCCTCTCCAGCCTTTCTCCAGACTCTGGCGCCTTGACTTCCAAATGAAATACAAAACTTGCTTTCGTCTGAAAAGAGGACTTTGGACCACTGTGCAACTGTCCAGTGCTTCTTTTCCTTAGCCC
>NW_011369167.1:13701-21879 GCF_000735185.1 Notothenia coriiceps | reverse complement strand
AGGCATGTACACCATAAAAGATGACTATTGATATTTATTGTCAGGAATGTTAGTGTTATATCAAATAGTGAATTCTACTGCAGCAGAATGTTGCACGTCTGCACAGTGTTATATTTTCACAGCTCAGTGTCAGTAAATATTGTGCGGTTAGTATTGGACTACAAGATAGATGCAAGCCTGTACAGGTGGAGTTATTTAAAGCATAAATGAGTGGGTTGGGTTCTGGAGGTGTGGTTAGCAATTTTGCTTGGTTGGCGTGGCCTGGGCCTGGTGATGGGGGGGCCCAATTTGATATCTTTTCACGGGGCCCAAAATCCCTGGCGGCACCCCTGNTACGGGTCCTTCCGATAGCTGTTGGACGCCGTAACACGGGCAAAGTTGGCACTTCTCGGAGGTCGGTTGCCGATCGAGCGGTTCCGGGATCGAACAGCCCAGTCCTGAGGGAGTACAGGAGACTAAATGGCCTGCCTTTAGGTCCGGTGCTCCCGTAGGCGGGTGTCTCTACTTCGGGACGTGACACAGCCAGACCCCGGTAGTCATCACCGGTCGACGTCTTGGCCTCAGGGCACAGGCACAGTCCGACCCTGAGCCACCGTCGCTCCTGCACGCTCGCCCCGGGTGGATATGGTTCGACCCCGAGGGCCGACCTGGAGGGTACCAGAGCGGGCGTCTTCTTACAGGACCCTCAACCTGATACTGCCTCCTGCTTCTCCTACGGAGACCTAAGGAGGACAGGCTGAGACTACTCGTCCTTCTGTTGCAGAAGTACAGTAGCCGAGTCCGCCGTTGGCGGCCCTGACACCGACCGAGAGGCCACGCTATCGTGTGGTCGAAGCGGGACAGTACTCATACCTGTCTGGACGTCCGGCACACAGTCCGCACGGCCGGTCCGGTCTGATCTGTCGGTACCGGGCTTTACCCGGTTCCTCTGGAGTTTCAGGGCAAATTCTCCCTTTTTAAACGGCTGTTCGTTGACTCCTGTTTCTCCGTTCTGAGGACCCGGCCAGAATTGGCCCTACAACCTACTCACAGCAGAGTTCACCTCTTCGGCCGGATATGGTGTCTGGTTGGTTAGGCTCCACTTGTTTGTGGGGGGTGATTTTCCGCTGGCCATCCTCTACGAGCGACGAGGGTGTATGGCGCGTCTACCTTGGACCGACACCGTCGAGTGGAGGAGGTCTCCTACCCGCTGATTGTGGCTCGTCTTGGGGCGTGCGACCGCGTTTCCGCCTGGCCAAGGTCAGGTTGGTACTGCTTGGCCAGCGATGTCTCCGGCGTCCCGGAACAGGCGCCGGTTCCCGGGAAACTTCGTAAACGAGGCGACGATGGCCCGAATGGTTCGCCATCAAGACCGCCCCCCCCCCTCCTTTACTCTTCATTTCAGGGACCTGCGCCTTCATGACCTGCTCTATGCGCTAGTGCCGTAGACAAGGGAGGCGCAACGATTTTCGCAACGCGGCAGGTCGCCGGTGCCCGGTTCCGGTTGACCCTTAATACCACCACCGGTCCTTTCTCGATCTACCGAGTTGGGAGTGGGTTCCGGAGCGGTCTGGCCCTTTTTTTCTCTCCCTCACCCGACCTCGTAGCGGGCTAGCAAGTCCGCCACCGGCTCCCTAAAACCTAGACCGCGATTCGAAGATACGTCTTCTCTACGCTGCAGGTTCTCTTCCTTCTGCTCCGGGAGGGTGGAGGGACAGAAGCGAGCTTTCCCAGCGTCGGCGTCGGAGGTTGTCACGGTTCAGGAAGGCGTGGGTTTGCGGATGGATTTGCACGAGGGCCAATTTCATGGGTTCGTCGTTCTCCAGTGGTCGGGCGGGGCTCAGGGGGTCGGGCCGTCCCTTGCTCCCGTTCAGACCCCGGCGGTCTTTTAGGAGCCCGGTCGTCAGGCTCCTCTCCTTCGCTTCTTTTTTCTTCCTTTTTTGTTATTTGTTATTTTGGTTATTTGTCGGCGGGTACAAAGGGGAAAACCTCGTCGGTCGCCGGAGGACGGGAAGTTCCGGGCCTGGCTCCTACTTCCCAGACATTTCCCGCGGCCGGCGGCGCGCCTACGCGTCACTGCTGACCCCCGGACACTCCGGCGGTGGCAGGTGGCCAACCGTCCGCCCGTCACGGCCAAACCCCACACTTCCGTGGGATTCAGTGGCGTCGCGTCACAGCACCCGACAGTTTTAGCCCCATGGTTGGTGGATCTCCCGGGGTATTTGTGTTGTTTGATCTCTGAGTCTCCCGTTTTCTGCTACTATAGAGGGCGACCGACGATTCCTTCGGCTTGTTCACCTTCTACCGAGTGGTTCGCAGGAACCGAACCTACAAGTCTGTCAATGTGCCCCGCTGTCTGGAGCGTTTAAGCGACAGTCGGGAGGCAGGACGAGCAGACCTGGTGTGCGTCTGTGTCTGAAATCTTCAACCCGCAGCCGCAGAGCCGAGCCTCCGATTCCCTGGCTCCTCTGGTGTGAGGGAGAGACGTGTCCATCTTGTTCGCCATTATGGCAACGTGGGAAGGACGCTTTCGTAGCAGGTACGTTGTCGAAGAAAAATAATCCTCTCCAACCTGTCGTTAATCCAGAGAAAAGACGACGGTGTAGGATTTATTCCCGAAGAATATTAACTGGTGTGTTAATATTCTTTCTTAGTCCTATTCTTCTCTGGTGTGAGAAGAAAGAAAAAAACGTCCTCACTATCGTGGTGTCGGTAGCGAGGAAGGTAAGCTAGAAACAGGTGTGCTGCTAGCTTGAATCAAAACCTTACCTTTTCGATTTCCGGAGAAAAAAGAAAAAAGGTGAGGTCTAGTGTGGTACTAACTGGTATGTTAGCACCGACAGTCTTCTTGCAGAAGTATATATAAAAGTAGCCGGCGAGCGCCCGTCGACCGAAGTCAGCTTGATTAGCTTGGTTCCGTCTGTGGACTGTGTGAGCTAGCCCGGCTACCAATATAGAGATGTGCTCTGAAGCGAGAAGAGGTGTTTGAATGACGCATGCGGCGTAGCGCAAGCTACTTATAGGGGGTGGATTCCCTGACACTGACGTCAAGATCACCTGCCAATCAGGAACGGCGTAATGAGATTGATGCTTCTGTTTACTCCGCGGATGAGGCGCATCCCATAGTGAGACATCGAACGGAGTGTTATGAATGAGAACATCCAATACATCAGTAAATACGACACTGGTGAATGTTTGAAGATTCTTTGGGTTACAAAAACAGCGGACAAATAACTAAATGAAATAGTAAAAGCCATCACCCTGAACATTAGCCGCGTTTAGCTTAGCGGTGTTGACACAGCCACTCTGAGTCTGAGCTCAACTCATTTAGTTATAGTTTAATGTTAGCTTTTTACTTCTTGGGATTGCATTTACGCCTCAATCATAACATGTGGATCAATTATCCTGCTGAACAAGACATACAAGTATCATAAACACCTATTTGCCAAAGTTCTTATTTTGTGCAATAGTCCGAAAGTTGCCCTGTGTGCTTACTTCTGTTGCGGCCTACAACAAAACGTCATCACTGCACCACTGTATTGCAGCCTGACGCCTGCACTACTCCATGCAAAGTGGATGTGTGCTAGAAACTATCCGATATCTAAAGATTTAGTTGACTAATGACCTTCAATAAAAGGCCTCCTTATGCATTGTTCCCTCCAGATGAAGACAACGCGCTCATTGCTCCTGTTAAAGTCTATTAGTGCCTGTTGTTAGCACCCACCAGGCCTCAGACATGATCACTGACGACTCCTGCTTTACGGTGGTCGGATTAGCTTCCGGGACACAGCAGCACACTTGTCTGCTTTTTCATCTGCTTTTTGTAACCTTTGTCTTTTGTAGATCAAGAGGAAACACATTTGAAAGTAATAATAAGAACATGAGTAAAAGGATTCTACACAAGATATCTGTCGTTCTGTCAAAAAGTACAGTTTTGGGGGAATTTTAGGAAGTTTGTTGATGCAGTTTAAAGAGTGTCCACTTAGGCTTTGTGATAGGGGAGGATGGATGGGTCCAACACAACCTGCAATAAAAGTCATCGTTAAATTACAGACAGGCTTACTTAACTTAGTTACTTTAACCCAAAACATGACCTCTTTTCCTAAATCTATCCAGTTATGGCGCATAATCACAATCCCGTAGTTTTGGCATCTAAACCGAACACAACTCAAATGAAAACCTTTAAACTAAGAACCTTTTTATAGCGTTATAGTAATACGCAGTCTGCACCGTTTTGAAGCATTATAGTTGTAGATAAAACAGCTGATAACAGCCATTAAATGGCCTGATAATATCAAAGCCGGTGTGTAAAGAAGTTGGAAGAAGCAGATTTCACCTACTTGTTTCATATATTTTTCAGGGCATTTTACACATTGTTTCAAGTCAGAATTGAATTTTTTTTTTTTAAAGAAGAGTTGCCACTGCTTTACTTAAGAATTGAACTATTTGTTGAGTATTTGGTTTTTAGCCAATGCTTGTCTTTCTTGGTTATTGGATCTGGTTGTTGGGAAGTCATCTTGAGCATTAGTTTTGCGGTACACCATATAAGTGAGGAGACTAAGTCAAAGGGAAAAGTCTGAGATGTAAGAGAACCTGTTTTCCGCCTCTGAGTGTCGAGAAAAGGTTAAAGTGTCTGTAGAGGAAATAAGTGAAAAATAAGTACTGAGAGTATTAGAGGAGATTAAGAGAAGGAAACAGGAGACAAGGGTGTGTTTCAGAGTGGAAAAGGTGAACAAGTGTGTCTGACATGAGGTGTCTGTCACACACTGTCATTGCTGTCATGGGAGCTGTCAATTCAGATTCCTGACGCCTCCCAAGACCTGCTCCAAGGTCAAGGGGTCGTGTCCAAACCCCTAGGGCAGACACAGGGTTAATTGGTGTGTGTGTGTGTGTGTGTGTGTGTGTGTGTGTGTGTGTGTGTGTGTGTGTGTGTGTGTGTGTGTGTGTGTGTGTGTGTGTGTGTGTGTGTGTGTGTGTGTGTGTGTGTGTGTGTGTGTGTGTGTGTGTGTGTGTGTGTGTGTGTAGTGTGTGTCGTGTGTAGTAGTAGTAGTAGTAGTATTAGTAGTAGTAGTAGTAGTAGTTAGTTGTGTGTGTGTGTGTGTGTGTGTGTGTGTGTGTGTGTGTGTGTGTGTGTGTGTGTGTGTGTGTGTGTGTGTGTGTGTGTGTGTGTGTGTGTGTGTGGCTGCAACTAACGATTATAGTCAGTATCGATCCGTCTATCTGCTGATTATTTTCTCATTAAATCAATTGGTCCACCCCAGCTTTTCAAAATCAAGGTGTTGTTTATTTATGTCTTGTTATTTTCAGTCCAAAATGCTAATAGATTCAGTTCAAAATATCAGAAACAAATTAGAAAAGCAGGAAAACTTTCATATATACATACGAGGATATTTGAGAATGTCATATTGGCATATAAAAAACATCTAAAAGTTGGTGATTTGTTTCTGCCAATGCACTTTAGTTTGTGGAGTATCAGTGCAGAAGTTTTGTCGAGCAAATTGATGTGATGAAGTTCAACTGTGGGAGGGAGTTACTCATTATTCATTTCAGAAGAAAGGAAGGAAGGAAGGAAGGAGGGGATGAAGGAGGGAAGGAAGGGATGGGAGGAGGATGGAAGGAATTGGAGAGGAAGCAAGAAAGGAAAACTTAGATGAAAGAGGATCTTGGTAAATCCTCTGTAATTCACCTTTCTTAGAGCTTTGTGCGTGTAGGAATGGGGGGTTTGTAGAACTATACTGACGTCCTCCTCAGATGTGTGTGTGTGTGTGTGTGTGTGTGTGTGTGTGTGTGCGTGTGTGCGTGCGTGCGTGCGTGTGTGGGCAGGTGAGGGCTGGCATTAGGCAGGGGGAGTGAGAGTGTGTGTGTCCCGGAGCCTTTGTTAGCGACAGCCTCCGGAAATGGGCGGATGGCAGAACAATGGTGCGATAAAGCCTACTAACCACCAGCACTAGAGAGGGAGAGAGGCTGACAAATGGGGAGGGGGTGAAAGAATCAGGACAAAGAGAAGAGAGGGACACTTTAGGCACAGGCAAAAGGGAGGGGGGGGGTGGTGGAGAGAGAACAGGTTTGTTTCTATGAAAGGACGGTGAGTTAGGTTTCCCCGTACTGTTGGCAGGGCCTTCTTCAGATGAATAGAGGAGGTGGAGATAGTGGAGGAGGAGGACTTGAGGGGGAGGATGAAGGGGCATGGAGGAGGAATATGATATAGAGAGGGTCTCATTAAAAACAATAGGGAGGCTGGTACAGTGCTGAACCTGCGTGTGCAAACAGTGTGGAGTGGAACATGTCGGAATGCAAACAGGAAGTAAACATGTTGAGTTTTTGGACATTTTCACATCTTATAATGAGATTACTGATATGCTGAGACCCAGCACGGTCTTTGTGTTCCTTTATATTGATCAATATACTTAAGTTCAAATTTGAGGTACGTGTAATACTTATTGAACTTTATACTTTTACACTGCATATCGAAGACTAATATTGTACTTTTTGATTAGCCTGAAGTTATAGTTACTTTTCAGATTACACTTTTTCATATGTTTTCTGCCCACTAGGCTAGTGAATAAATAAATAAATTTAAGTTTACCGCACTCTCGCGGGAATATCTCCGCAATGGAGCGAGCTTAAGACCCTAGCCACGCGGAGACGGTAACGAAAACGAACCAAATTCGATATCAAAAAAGTCTTCAGTCTACACGCAATCGGCACCAGAAACGTGTCCGTCCATACGTGACCACTCGACCCGCTGGAGATGCTGTAGTAGGGGAGAAGGGGGTAAGTTGAGCCAGTGGGTAAGTTGAACCACCCCCTGTAACCAGGCAACGCCTTATAGTTGTAATGAAGTGACCAGAAATTATGCAAGCTCCACCCATTTCTCATTGCCTGTGAAAGAGAGATACTCATTGTGGTCTGGTAAGTAAACATTTTTACAAAAAAACGTTTTTTGCTTGTCAAAGTAAGTTTTCTAGATGTCAGCTATATCGGCTGTCATGTCAAAAAAAAAGTATCCAGGTTTAAACACATATATTGTATATGTTGATGTGTTGGCAGCGTATTAAACCATGTGAATCATTAAGCTAAAGATGACTCTGAATTTTAATGCTAGGCTATTTTTTTCTAAAATGGTGGCTTTGGGGTAAAGTGAACCATGGGCAGGGGTGCCGCCAGGGATTTTGGGCCNCTCCACAAGATCAGTTTGCGTGCCAGCATGTGTAACTGGAGAGAGCGCAAACCCCCTTGTCGGTTTATATACGATATTGTGGTCGTATTGTCCGTCCTCACGAGGACATGGTGTCCTCTGAGAAAAGGCAGAAAGCGTTTTAGGGTGAGGAACACCGCTAAAAGCTCCAGGTGAGGACGGACAATACGACCACAATATCGTATATAAACCGACAAGGGGGTTTGCGCTCTCTCCAGTTACACATGCTGGCACGCAAACTGATCTTGTGGAGCTGCGGCCGTCTCCTCTCTCTGAGAGCGACGCACGTACCGGGTGTGATGAACCTCGGAGCAGAGCTGCTGTCCAGAGGCGTACCACTATATGCAGACTGGACTCTACATCCAATGGTTGTGAGCCAGCTGTGGGTGCGTTACGGCCGAGCCGCGGTAGATCTGTTCGCATCAAAAGAAAATGCTTACTGTCAGCTATTCTTTTCAATGCGCGATCAAAACGCACCATTAGGCGTGGACGCGCTCGCGCACATTTGGCCTCCGGTCCTCCTGTACGCGTTTCCACCCCTGGCGCTGATACCCCAAACTCTGGCTAGAGTGAGGGAACAGCGCCACACAATGATCCTGATAGCTCCGCACTGGCCTGCAATGTACTGGTTGGCGGAGAAAAAAAAAGAGGTGTGCCCTTTTTGAATACCACTCACAGGCCAGGCCCTTTGGGCCTGTGCTATTGCTGCATGCCATGTGGGCTTTGAGGGTAAGACGGCCAGCCAACATCCTTTGGTCTGCCGTTTTATGAAGGGAGCTCGCAGGCTCCTTCCTGTCTCCAGGTCACTGGTGCCCTTATGGGACTTGACAGCGGTTTTAGATTGGCTCACTCAAACCCCATTTGAACCCCTGGAAAGAGCTGACATGAAGCACCTGTCACTGAAGACAGTGCTGTTACTGGCCCTGGCATCCGCCAAGCGAGTCAGTGATATTCATGCGCTCTCTGTACATCCTTCGTGCACTCAGTTCGCCCCGGGGCAA
>NW_011369167.1:2519-13661 GCF_000735185.1 Notothenia coriiceps | reverse complement strand
CACCTTGCTCTATTTTTTTAACGCACGTTCAAAAACGGGAACATTTTCGGGAGTTTCAACCGGGTACCAGCCACCGAAAACGGGGACTCTGCCCGGAAAACGGGGACGTTTTGGTCACCCATCCGACTGTGTTTACAGCTAAGCACACACGCTAACATTAAGACTACAAGCTCACTTGGGGTTGAGAATTTTTTACACGTTGCTTGACTACCTGCCCACATACCTGATCTAAACATATTGGGGAAAATAATTATTTAAAGTTATTTAATAATTGTGACATTTATTGTACTTTTTGATGGATGAATGATGCTCAAAGTGAGGGGGCAAAGAATACAACTGAGGGGGCAATGACCCCTTTTGCCCCCTCGTGGCGCCGGGCCCGCACCTGTCACTCAAGACAGTGCTGTTACTGGCTCTGGCATCCGCCAAGCGGGTCAGTGACATTCATGCGCTATCTGTACATCCTTCATGCACTCAGTTCTCCCCAGGGCTAACGAGAGTGTTGCTAAAGCTCAACCCTGCCTTTATACCTAAGGTGGTTGGTTCATGTACCCCAATTGACATTGAGGCATTTCTTCCGCCGCTGTGTCCCTCCGGGGAACAGCAGGCGAATTTGCTATGTCCAGTCCGTGCTTTACGCACTTATATAGATAGATCAAAAGAGTTTCGTCGTAATGACCAACTCTTTGTGTCCTGGGCTAACCCTCAGAAGGGCAAGCCTGTTACTAAGCAACGGCTCTCTCACTGGATTGTGGAGGCAATTGCTTTGGCTTACACGAGTCAGGGTCTGCAGGCATCTTCGGGTTTGCGTGCTCATTCAACTCGTGGTCTGGCTACATCCTGGGGTTTGTTCAAGGGTGTCTCCATCCAAGACATTTGTGCAGCAGCGAGCTGGTCCTCGCTGCTCACTTTTGTCCGCTTTTAGAGGCTAGACGTCTCTGCTCCCAGTGTGGCCCGAGCAGTGCTGGGCACCCTGTTGAGTCAGAGCTCTACCTGTTAAGTTCTGGTTGGTTTGGTGATTATCGAGATAAGCTCGTCTGGCAATACGGGAGCTACAATATCCCATAGTGAGACATCGAACGGAGTGTTATGAATGAGAACTATAGGTTACTTACGTAACCCCAGTTCTCAGAGTAACATGAAGTGAGATGTCTCACCAGATGGCCCTCCTTGCTATGGTGAAGCGAGAAGAGGTGCTTATTTTGAATGACGCATGCGGCGTAGCGCAAGCTACTTATAGGGGGTGGATTCCCTGACGCTGACGTCAAGATCACCTGCCAATCAGGATTGGCGTAATGAGATTGATGCTTCTGTTTGCTCCTCGGATGAGGCGCATCCCATAGTGAGACATCTCACTTCATGTTACTCTGAGAACTGGGGTTACATAAGTAACCTATAGTTTTAGAACAACATTTTAGTAAGCTTACGTTAATCACAGATCTTACATCAACGATCTAAATAAAACGTTCAAAACCATTGACTTTAAAATAAGGGAACCGTAATTGCTAACCCTCCAGATTTAAGGACTCTATTTTGACCACTTTTCTGAACATTTCAAGCCATGAAATGACACTGAAAAGAGTTCAAAGAATCTTTCATCAGATACTGTGTTGGTAGTGGTTTTTAGTTTAGATCTGTTCTATTTTCCAGCCTTCCTGTATTTCTTTCAGCCGCACACACAGAGGGGTCTTCAACAGAGCTGGAGGTAGGTGTAGAGTGGGTGTCTCTATTTGCGGATTCAGCTGGGCTGTTTTAGGAGGACCATAAACAGAGCGACACCACCCACAGAGAGAGGCCGATAGGCAGAGACAGGGCCGACCCCAGAGACCCGGAGGGCACCGGGGGTCCTAAAAAAGAAACATCAGCTATCTTATCTCAGCGCAGGGTCCGATACTCCCATCAGCCTAACAGACATCCACAGATATCAGGCTACTGTTTCTAGTAGAGCTATTTCTCATTTTCTGCATCATTTTTTACTTTTCTATATGTCGATAATGAATAAGACAAGCTAATAAAGTCTGTGACTAAAAAAGAGAAAATGTTGATGGGTCAACTCGGATTTAAGCATTTAGAAACTGTTATTTTGGCTTTGAAATGTACCTTTTCTTCACTTTGTGAGAGTTATATTAATGAAAATGCAAATGTAGTTTTGAATAAGAACCCAAGTGATATTATCTTTTGTTAGTGAACATTTCTAGCAGTTGGCTGAGATAATACCTCCTATCAGAGCATTCTCACTTGCAGACACAAAGCTGTAGCATGTGTCCGGATCAACTGACATGGATTCACGTGAAATCCAAAGACTTAACACAAAAACATAAGCTCCATATTTTCCAGAGACTAATCAAAGAGAGCCCTGTGACCTGGAGACAGTGTTCAGCCTTCACTGAATCACTTCTGAGGATTTGTTATGGAGCAGAAAACATGAAGGGACTTTAAAGGCTTCTCGATGTGTACAGTGCACTTACCACAGGCGAGCATTAGTAGTGACGCTTTCATCTCTGAGCGCGCATCAACCCGCGAGGCTGCGGCAACCTGTGGCATGTATGATGAACAGTGTTATACACAGCGACATGCAAGACAGTTATTACATTAAACATTTTTGAAAAAGTTGGAGTTAAAGAAGTTTTGCATTTTCCCCCGACTACAGGTCCCCAAAATGTTACGAGTGGAGGTAATTTGGAATTGTTGTTGTTTTTTGTTCCTTCTCTGTGCTGTTTTAACCGGTTAATATGAAAAAAACTCACTGTTAATAGTTAAAGCAGAATGAGTAGAGCTGACCAACGTATCTTTAAACTTAATAAAGTTGGGGAGTTAATGAAAAAGTCGCCACTCACCGTGTTGTTTAAGGAGTTCGCTTCTCTTTTGTGTAGTACAGTCTCCCTGTTGGTCCACTTGCTGCGGAGCTGCCGGACGGATGCGAGGCTGAGCACCGTTGTTGCGATGAAGAGTCCTCAGCTCCTGCGACTCTGCGCTGGAAACCCCGGAGTGGACTTTTGGAGCGGAGCAGAACAGTACGAGAGAGGGCGCGAGCCGCCCGGAAGATGGTCGGATAAAAGGAGTTTGTTTTACTAAGGGAAAATTCTCACATTTCCTTTTTATTTGTATATATGGTAGTCAAAGCCTTCTGCAAGTAGAAATGCCACGTTCTAAAACCACGCCAATACAACATTCCTGAACTCAAGATTTAACATAGTATAGCAATAGCATCACATGTAGTGGAGTACAAAATGAACAATATTTCTTTCAAACGTGGAGAAGAAGAAGGAATATAATATAAATCTGGGAGAAAAAAATTCATGTAGAGTACAAGTATGTAAAAAGTACTTAATATACATGTACTTAGTTACATTCCATCGGTGTTAACAGGCTATTAAGTTTTATCATTTTTATTATAAAAGTTGATCCTTTATAAACCCAGCTCTTGTTTTCCGTTAAACCCTGCCAGTTTGTGTCTGAGTAGGAATGCGCGCTCCCTGCTGGACGGATTAGATTCCCTTTGATTGCACCCGATTGCACCCAATGAGCCACTCGTGACCGCGCTCAAATCACAGCTCCCCGGCTGCCCAGTCTCATAACATCAGCCTCATCCAACAGGTGTTTGGGACCATCTCCACCACAGGCTTGCAGGGAAACACATGTAGCTTTATCTGATCCAGTAATGTTAGGACTACACTGCAAACTATCACATGTTATTTCTTTGGCTCTGCAGTGTGTGTGATGTGTGCAGGTGCTGTGTTCTCCAGAACAAATACATCTCTGTCAGATTACACATTCCCAGTACGGCTTGAGGACAGCCTCTCTTTGTTAGAGCCCAGGATGCAGTGCCAGCATCAGCAGAGAGAAGAGCTGAGAGCTCCTCCAGACTGAGGACAGTGAATCATTCCTGGGTCTTGCAGTACATGGAAGCTACAGGTACAAGGCTGGAAAAGCTCTGACTGAAGGGCTCAAAATCAACATGTGATCAATGATTTGTAATCCCCACACACAAATATGTTTTCAAGTTAAAGAGCGCCTGAGGAATCATGGAAATCATGTGAGACCATTAACTTACATACTGGTTAAAAGAAAACAGGTACTTGAATATGTCCCTAACCTATGGTGGCCCGCAGGTGCTAATGTGCTTCAACGGCCCAACTTGAAACATGTGCAGTGTTTACTAAAAGCGCTGCACCAACAAAAGCTCAAACCCCAACGGACACGGGGACACCAACATGTGGTGCACACATCTGGGACTGGAGTGCTTGTTGACGTTCAGGGATTATGGAGTTGGCCAACTGTCACTGCCACTGTAAATGTACCGAAAGTGTCATTTATTTTTGTCCTATTTTTAACAATGTGATTTCATGATTCCTTACCATATTATTGCAGATCTGCTGTAAGATAGGTAGCTAACTTAGCTAATAATCATTTCAATTACACTGACAAAACACTTACAATTATGAAACAGGCCAACTGTGCCAACAGTGATAGTTGGCCAACTTCAAATTCCAACTTTGGGGATTTTAGCCTTTGGAGATCATTTACATGCAGACAAACCTATATGCCACACTACAGGAAAGGGAACCCCACAAAGCATAATAGATCATAATAAAAAAGTCTGAAATTAGGGAAAGAGACAGGGAGAACTCACTGCCTCGCCGAGTATATAGCACCCTCTAGTGGCAATGAAATACAATTACATTTCTGCTATTACAAATGTGTTAAACTTGTTATTGGAATGATTGCGTTCTGACACAAACAGGACACATGATAAAATGCATTTGCATAAACGGTATCAAATTTATTTGTCTCCATCATCATACCTCATAATGAATTTTGCTCATAAGAACATTTATGTTTGCATTTAATCAAGAGTTTCCTTTGTAATAAAAATAAACATATTTCATTTTTTTTAAATCGTACTTTTCCGCGTATTTCTTTATAGGAATGTCATATTGTAAATACCATACAAATGAGGTCAAATTACAGCAAAAACATAGAAAGCACTTTTGGTCAAAATAACAAAATTCTGATATATTTCTTCTGTTTATTACTCATGGAATCAATTATCATACTCTCCACAGGTCATCCACCTGTTGTGATAATAGCTTAAAGACATCGCATACATTACAGGGTTGATATTTAGTCAGTTAGTGGTACAGTATGTAGACAGGTGAAGGCATTCTGTGATATATAACACTTGACAGGTAATGTGTAAAACTTGATATAGTAGTAAAGGAATGGAGGTACCAGAGCAGCGTTTTATTTTCATGGTTGTGTGTCCAAGTCACAGCATCAGTCAGAGGTCTGCTCTGCGCTACAGCAGCAGGTCGGTGAGTGTAACATCCTCACGCACAGTTACTGTACTTCTGCACCTGGACCCGGATCTCGTCTCGCACCACTGTGGCGTTTTCTTTCAGCTCGTCCAGCTCCGTGCGCTGCCTCTGCATCCGCTGCTCGTTACTCTTGAACTTTTTCTCCAGTTCTGCAGAGACAGACAGGTGGAAAACCATCAACGGTTAATTACAGCCTCCATGCAGGTCTGTGCTGCTTCCCTATAACAATATCAATCAAGCCGAAACAGTCTCACACACAACCCTGTCGAAGACAATATTACCAAAAAGAATCAGGCAGTTTTCCTTTTGATGTACCAGTATGGTATATAGTAACATTTATCTTGCTATCCCAGAAACAAGCCAATAAAATGTGTTTATTTTTGGGTAGGCTTTGTCTTTTTCTTTAACCGGTCTCCAAAAACAATTCACTGATAAACATTGAATGATAAACCTTTATCCAAATCATAAGGAGAGATCATGTCAGCATCATGTCAGCTCAGTTAAGCATGCGCTGGCCCCCAGTGTCTTAACGATTGATTTGAATGGTTTGTATTTGATACATTGCCCTGTTATACTGCGTTTTTGAATAAGATTGATGCTTGTTGTAGTGGAGGCGTCGTAATGATGGCATTGAGAGGTGGATTCAGTCTGGTAGGACAACTCTGTGAAATTCCCTGCCGGCCACTGGTAATTTACCCTGTTATTATTTTATATTAATAGTGTTTTAGTTGTTGTCTCGATCTTCACTTGTGCTGTAAAAATGTACATTTTCACTATGTTGGATGAATAAAGGAATTCTGATTCGGAATACTTGCTTTGCCTCCAGACACTCTGTCTCCATAGAGTGCCACAGTGACGCGTCCTAAAACCCGGAAGTAAACTTCTTCCGGTTCCTTCGTCAAAAACCAATGCAATTTCTAAATTGGATTTTGGAAAATAGCTCGAAATAAGGTCTGTGGTTGAGACACATTTAAGAGACGGATCACGTTTTGTTCAGCCGGATAATCTCCACATGTCTACCCTACTTTTATAATCTTCTAATCATAAATCTAATCGATAGATTTATGATTCGATGTGGCACTCTATTCTCTATGTCTTTTATTGCTTTGCTCTCAGGTATTATAAGCACTATGTACCTCTGTTATCGGAAGGTTCTAAACAAATGAAGATCTTTTTATTTATCTATTTTTATTTTGGTATCCTAGGTTAGACTGAGGGAATTTACCCTTTTTATTCAAATAAAATGATTTATTTTCACTTACCTCCAGACATTATTTAATCTATAAACTCATCAAAACCTGCAACATATAACTGTATACTCTCAACAAATCATTAAGAGTAGATATTTCATTACACCACCTTAATACGAGGGGATTCCTCATAGGACAAATCACTGTAAACAATGGCCTTTGCCTACTTCCTGTGCGGGCATGTTTAGCTTCCTGTACTCACTCCTGAGTTGCTCTATCCCCTTGGTGGCTTTGTTTAGCAGGTCTTCTGCCTCCTTCTTTATTTCCTTGGCCTTCTGGTTGACGTTGTTCAGACCTCCAACATCTCCAAGAGAGTCCACCTTCATCTGCAGCTCCTGGTACCGCTGCTCTGTGTCGTTCAGGCTCTGCAGACAGTAAGGACATCAGGGCTGCATAATTAATCAGAATTCAACCAAAATAACAATATGGGCTTGTGCAATATTCAAACTGTGTAAATATTCATCTGAATAAGAGATGTTGGTGCTGCATAGATATTTAGTTTGGTTCAGATTCCTTAAAATAAATTCCAAAAGAAAAGCACAAAACAACTGACCCTCTCCAGGGAGGAGGCTTGATGCGTGGCGTTCTTAGCCAGCTCTTTAGCTCTCTTTGCCACCAGCCTGTTCTGCTCCGTCTTGTTCCTCAGAGCCTCCACTTCCATGGAGAGGTTGTTGAGGCGCATCATCACATCCATCTGCTTATCCTCCAGCCGCGTCAGCCTCTCATCCACCTGCAGAGGGATGACAAGACAAAGAATGAAGGGGGAGATGGAGAGATGTGGGAGAATGAAGAGCTCCACAGGCCTTGTGAGGCTCCTGTACCTCAGCTGTAGCGTTCCTGGTGCGGTTCAGGTTGCTGCTGGCCTCCTTCATGGTGGCTCGGGCCTTCTCTATGGCCTTCTCAGACACATCCAGAGCCTGTTTGGTGTTGTTGGCTTTATCCTTCACTCCCTCCGCCAGGCTCCTGCACAGTGACACCAGGAGTTAGTCAGACACAAAAGGTTGCACTCCTCAGTAATGAGTGTGTGTCGTAATTGTGGAATTGCATATTATTTTACGTAAATTAAAATACCTATCGAGCATTTCTACACAAAGCCACTGCAAATACAAAAAGACTGAATGAAACCAAACAACACAAACCGTGAGAACTTCTGGGAATAAGATGGCATCTTGTTATGTTCTTTTAGAACACGATATTGGAATAAATTAAACAACTTTTATTTCTAAAAAGATTATTTGCTCTACACAATTGTTAATTCATTGGTGGGCACACTATGAGAGATGATTTAACAATGACATATTGTTGAACATATTTTCTGATTCTTATGGAGACACCTGCAGCTCCTGAATGTGGTACTGTATGTAAGATTATCATTACATTTTTCAGGGTTTAAGTTTTTGAGAGGTTCTGGACCATCTGGTTAAGGAGTTTGGTCTTAATGCATTATATAATGGTATAAGGTTGTATGGAGATGTTGTGTCCTATAGGTATAAAGCTGATGAAGTCGTTTTTAGTTCTTGTAATCTGTTCCACCAAAGCAACTGGTTCTGTTTTGTTCAGTATCTGCTTGTTTTTTATCTTCATTTTTGTAATCATTCTGAATGGTGTTTGAAACCAGTTTGTTTTTTCGGAGGTTTCGTAAATCAAGCATACAAAGAACAATGGCTTTACGTCCTCTCTTTCTCTGGTCAAAAACATATTTTCCAATATCCAATCACTCCTCCACCTCAGTACCAATATGTACCCCACTCTCCTGTGCATTATAGTGCCTTCAAAAGGAAATAGGAGAGGTTTGAGGATTTACTGAGTGATTTTGTTCTTGTAATTAAGATGACCCTTTATTCATCCACAAGGGCAAAATGAAGAGTTTGTTGAATACACAAAGTACCAATACAGACATGCATAGGAATTCAGATTGAAGAAGTGGCTGCCGGTTGTATCAGGCGCCAGGGAACAGATGGTGGTTCAGTGTCTTGCTCAAGGACACCTCTCAAGCTACCAGTCTACCATCTGTTTTTTTTGTTGTTGGTCCAATTGGGACCTGAACCGGCAACCCTTCTGTTCTCAAACCAAGTCCCTACAGACTGAGCTACTGCCGCTCATTGTAGACTCACAGCTGAACCCTGGTCCATAGAAGCCTCTAATTGCAAATGGCTTCATTATTATTAAAGGCCCAGTGAAGTGTGCACCTGTGCATGATCTGTTATGCTAATATGTATAGTAATGACCAAAATTGTCTATTGAACCCATATCAAAAGATGTTGGAATAGCAATGAATTTGACGAGTTTTGAATTTGCCGCCTGGAAATCTGCAGTTGACCTCCGCCTTCGTGGGCGTGGCTTGCGATCTACTGCGGGACGTCACGAGATGGACGCCGCCGCACTATTTACATTCACCACCGTTCATTTTTTCACTTTTTCAAAGTCGAATTTCTCAACGTTTTTGAGCGAGTATTTTACTGGAAAGTGTTGCGGAGTCGACTGGAAGTGATTGCCAATCGAGAAACCTGACAATGGAGGCGACAGTGAAGAAAATCGGAGGAAAAACACACGGGAAGCGATGCATTGCCGCTGGCTGTAGTAATGTCAAGTCTGCCGAAGTGGCGATGTTTCTGTTCCCAAAAGATGAAGGTGAGCTTGGCTGGTGTCATTGTTTTGTAGATTCGTTGATTGTTCATGACAAATAAAGGCCACTGGTCGATTCGAGAGAGAGAGAAAGAGAGACTGAGAGAGTTACAGGGTTGATGTTAGCATCTGGTGCTAGCTCGGAGCTAACGGAGATTAGTTAAACATTCAACCTGTGAACTCTCTCAGTCTCTCTTTCTCTCTCTCTCTCTCTCTCTTCTCTCTCTCTCTCGAATCTGACCGGTGGCCCTTTATTTGTCATGAAACATTCCGGAATCTACAAAACATGACACGCCAAGCTCACCTTCATCTTTTGGGAACAGAAACATCGGCCACTTCGGCAGGCTTCGACATTACTACAGCCAGCGGGCAATGCATCGCTTCCCGTGTGTTTTTCCTCCGATTTTTTCGACTGTCGCCTCCTTGTCAGGTTTTCTCGATTGTCCATCACTGCCCAGTCGACTCGCAACGCTTTCCAGGTAAAATACTCGCATCAAAACGTGGAATTCGGACTTTGAAAAAGTGAAAGAAAAAAGATACGGTTTAGGTGAATGTATACATAGGTGCGGCGCGTCCATCTCGTGACCGTCCCGCAGTGATCGCCAAGCACGCCCACGAAGGCGGAGTCAACTGCAGTATTTCCGCAGGCCGGCAAATTCAAAACTCCGTCAAATTCTTTGGCTATTCGCAACATCTTTTGATATGGGGTTCAATACGACATTTTGGTTCCTTACGTATACATAGTTAGCATAACAGATCATGCGCGCAGGTGCACCTTCACTGGGCCTTACGGCCCCCCGCGATTTAAAGGCAATGTGAGCGTCCATGTCCCTTTGGATAAGGACAAATTTCACACCCGTAGTAACGTATGTCTCCTTACTTTCGATTGGATTTTTACAGTGATATCTGCATACTCACTCAACTCAAAAACCACCGGAATTATCTTTGTTGATACACAACTTGATTGGTTTAAATTGTGTACAATGCTCTTTTGTATTTTTCCCCTTCGTTCGGAGAAACAATATTTTTTCTGAGTTCTAGCGAATGGGCGAGGCACTACCCAGTAATTCCTCAGCTATCGTTTTGGACTACACAATAGTGCTTTGCTTGGACAAAACGCCTGTGTTAGTCCTCAAGCTCTGTGCTTGGATCGTTGGACGTGGCAGTGTGTGACGTTTACACCGGAGGCGTCAAACAGCACTTTCCAAGGGAATTAACTCCCATCGACGGCCACTATCGCCAAAACAGAATCAATGGTGTCCGTACCCGCCGGCTTTAGGTCACAGGCTCCTCCAAACAGTGCACACATAAAACACGATACCCAGAAAATGTACAGTAAAGAAAAATTGTAAAAAGTTGAAATAGTGCAATAGATGAGTCTACTATACAAGTGGTTTGGATATATATTTCCTTGTGCGCGGTGGTGGGAAAACTTTTTTTTTTCGTGGGCTGTGGAATTAGTGATGGGCATTTCGATCCCTTCTGGACGCAAAGTTTTTGATTCAATGTACACTTTAAGATTCGTTCAGCTGATTCATTCGTTCACTGATTCATTGTCTTTGTACTTAATCGTTCCAGTGAGTCTCTCACTACTGCGAAGGTACCGTAGCAAGAAGTTTGCTGGCGTGAAAATGTTGATATTAAACACTTTTTCACTCCCACCTTGTTGCCCATGAATTATGCTCTGGAATAGGTACATGGAAAGTTGCGGTCCGGCCCATGAGGGCGGCGTAGGGGCGCCGCCCCCGACCTCTGTCACGTACATACAAAACAATATTAAAAAATATTAAATTAAAAAATAATTTAAAAAATATATATTTCAAAAATTATTATATATTTTTTTTTAATGACACAAGGTAAATTCATACCAACTTGGTATCAGTCAAATTATAATTACAATAAGAATCTTGTTTAAAATTGTGTGTACGATGTCTAAATTACGAGCTTAT
>NW_011369167.1:0-2454 GCF_000735185.1 Notothenia coriiceps | reverse complement strand
CTTCCGTTAGGCTCAGACGGCAAAATTAATAATTCATTAATTCATTAATTATGAAAGATTATTTTAGCCATTAACAGGCACAATGATATGTAAGGAATGAAACTGCCATTTCATTTTGGCGCAAAAAAATGCACTTCACTGGGCCTTTAAGCAGTTGCTTTCTATATTTGTGTGGGCAGCCAGTGAATGAACCCTGCTCCTTCAAGCAAATTGGATTATGGGAAATGTTGTTTCAACAGCTTTACTTACTTAGCATCCTTAGCTTTCTGGAGCAGCTCCTTGGCTTCCTTGATGTGCTGTGAGGTTTGGTTGACGATGCCCTCGATGTTGGTGAGGTTGGAGAGGCCGCCCTTGATCTGCTGGACCATCCTGTCCAGAGCTGTCCTGTTGACGGGCAGCGTGATGGACAGCACCTGCAGAGCCACCTTCTCTATGCTCTCCGGGTCCGCACCCTCCTCTGTACACAACAAGAAGGGGAAGAGAGAAAAACAAAAACAAATAAATACTAGAAATAAGATCCTACCGCAGGAGAATTCCAGCTGTAGATGAACTAAACTAGACTTCTGAGCACAGGTAATCTTTTCCAACTGTACAGAGGTCATATGTTTACATGAAAGATTCTTTCAAGTTTTCCATTGAAGCTCCAAATGTCTGTCATTACATTTTGTTATGTCATCATCAGAAGTTAAATACAGGTGCGAGCCTTCCTTTTGTGTGCGACAAGTTGAACAGTAAACCGCTTTTTGAGTGCTGTTAAAAATTGTTTTTAAAAGATAAAATGACAACAAATACCGATTGAAGCCAATTATTTGCTTTGATATGAATTTTGGAAATGAATACAACTTTCACTTTTGGAAAGCAAGTTTAAAGAGACACATTTATGTGCAACTTTGCAGAAACACCGGCGAGACGCACAATGAAGAATAATAGTATTTTTTAAAAAGCTGAAGCCTTTATCCAAAGTGACTTAAAGGTGACCTATGCAAAATGCACTTTTGTACGTCTTTTATACATGAATATGTGTCCCCGGTGTTCCAGGGAACTCACCAAGTGTCAGAAAACACAACCCTCTCTATTTTCCTCCATACCCAAATCTCTTAAAAAGGGGCTGCAATGGATCTGATACAGACTGATCCAGATTTGAACACTTCTGTGACGTCACAGAAGTGGCGCTACGGTTATTGGGCCAACTCCACCAATCAGGAGGAGACAGCCACGGACATTGCCGTTCGAAAGCGCTGGAGACGCTGTAGTACATATGCCAGGCCTGTAGATGGTGCTGTTCTCACAGAATCAGCCCATGCAAAGACAGTGTTAAATTGAGCGAAATGAGGAATGGCTAAAATAAATGATCTGTTTGGTATTTTGAAAAATAAAAAGTATAAATATGCCTTATATAGGTATGGTCCTACACTATATTATTCAAATATAGCATGATTGGTCCACTTTAAATGCAATTCTTAACAGTACACATGCCTACGGGAGCAATTTGGGTTAAGTTACTAACTGAAGGATATTAAGGACTAGAGATGAAATCGCTAACCCCCCCATTGATAACCAGCCAACCGTTTGAATGTTGATTTAAGTGATTATGTCAACATTATGTAAGAAGTATCAAACTATTGTGTATAGAGCTAATAACAGCAGTAAAAACACTATGATATACCAGTGAGGAAGTCTCTGATCTTCTTGATGAAATCTTTCAGCTTCTTGTTGTTGTTTTCAAAGTGCTCCTTCTTCTTCTGTGCTTTCTCCAGCGTGTTCATCGCCTGGTTCTTTACATCCTTTGTCAGGGTAGCGATATCCTGGAGCTGGACACAGGAAACAAAGACAAAGAAATGTTATACTTTATATTTTTAAGAGGATGCACTCTCCCTCCCACACTATATGTACGTATCTACCTTTCTGGCGACGCTCTGCAGCTCCTCGTTGGCGGTGTTCAGACTCTCCGTGGTGTTCCTGGTGAGATTCAGAGCTGCGACAGAAGCACTCACCGTCCCGTTGCATCCCTCTCCTCCACATACACGCACGCCCCGATCGTCATGGCAACCGGCACCACATTGACTGTCTGAGCAACTGCCATTAGCGCTTGAATTGCTGTGACCGCCACACACCTGGAAGGAGCATGCATTATCCTTACATGAAATGCTTCAGTCAGTGAAAGAAAAAATAAAGTTGATAAACATTTTTTTAAAAGAATAAAGAATGTGTGTCTTCCAATAAAATGACCTACAATTGATAGTCAGCAATGATAAAACATTCAAAGTAAAAGAATATATAAAAATAACTTTTTTTCATTGCAAATTAGTCTATAGGTCTATGAATTCAGTTCAAACTATCTGTCTCGTGAATTTCAGCGTTTCTTCATCATAGAGTACTACTATTAATGTAACACAAATATAAACCTTTACTATCTAGTTCAGTGTTTTTCAAAGTGGGGGCCCCGATCCCCCG
>NW_011369166.1:0-2154 GCF_000735185.1 Notothenia coriiceps | reverse complement strand
ATGTTGGAAGAAAATGACTAGTATATTATTAATAAACGCAATGAGGCCATTATATATATATATGCTGAAAAGATTAATGTCTCCCTATGTAAAAATATATATGTACCGCTGTTTTTGCATTACAAACTCGATGTTACAAACTGTACACATGGCATTCTTGCTAATTAGCCAAAATATGAACGGAAACGGAATAAGTAGCAAGCATCGTAACAAACAGAGTTCACGTAAAATAAATAGGGACAACAGCTTGTCAACTAACCATTCAGAAACGTCCTGCTGCAACCGAGATGTTTGCACCTCCACCGAAACCTCCGCTTCTTCAGGGTCAGATTCTGGATCAAATTCGTAATATGCTTGAACACATGCATTGCTCTGAGATAACATGTTTATTCTCCACTCGTAATCACAGCAAGCATGGTAACATGACACTCGTGCCGGGGCCGTGTCACGCCCCTCTCTCCTGCAGGGGGGCGTGGTCAGCTGCAGCTCACAGAATCAGCCCGTAGACAGCAAACAGCACATAGAGCGAAATGAGGCATGGCTAAAATGCATGATCTGTTTGGTATTTTGAAAACAGAAATGTATAAATATACCTTATATAGGTATGGCCCTACAATATATAATTTAAATATATCATGATAGGTCCACTTTAAATAACGTGCTTTAACACTAGAACCACCAGAGGTCGCTGTACACTTCCACTGGACGTGGATTCTAAAAGTACAATACTTCTCGCTATAAATCTAATCAAAAAGCATTTTAAAAGCATTTAACTATCCTACAATTTAGGATTTTCCAGAGAGGGTTATTTGTGAATATACGACCGATCGGAGTGTTTGCAGTCAACGGGAGCACTAGAGGTCGAAAACTTTAAAACGTGATCATAGGTCGTAATAAGCGCTTGAAGAATCGACCAATTTGGTCGTATTAAGCGCTTGAAGAATCGACCTAGTTGGTCGTATGAGTTGGAGGACTTGTTGAGAAATCTTATGGTGGCAGTTTGTTGCAGACCTGGACCCATTATCAGAACCCAAATAGGACCTGTTGGACAGTTATTGACCTAGAATGCTGCTTTGCTTATAACAGAGGTAGGAGACCAAACCCAATTTAAGCATGTACACATTGAGATATGTTTTAAATCTTCTTTTTAATTAAATCTAAAAGCTGTTTCCAATTGTGTATTATGCTCCTCAGTGCCTTTATTCAGTATTCAGCAGAATCATGGCAATTTTTGGTATGGCAACATTTTACTTTTGATTTTAATTTCTTTCCTTTACTGTTAACTTTGATTGCAAAACAGTGCCCCCAAAACCTAGTGGCCAGATTATTGAAAGCACCACTTTATGTAATTTCTATAAATTTGAGCTTTTCATGCAAATTTGTTGGCAGTATCATTTTGCGCACACCGTGATTGCTGGCTTGACGACGGCCAGCCCGTTGGACTGTCTAAAGAAAATGTCGAAGGTAAAAAAGAATGTGGTTTCATCTGCAAACCATGGGGGTTATGAGGGTGGGACAAGTCTCTCCCACCCTTTAAAATGATTAGTTTAGACCCCCCGACTTTTACCATGTCGAAGGTCTGTGCATCGGTCTATCCACTTGCGCTCTTTGTAGAGCGCTGTGTCACCCCTAATTTCCACCGGGTCCGTCTGCGTCCCGCGTTACGGACGCGCTATGGCTGCGCCGCGGCGTTTGCAAAGATCGCGGCCACCATGGGCGCGGGAAGGGGGGTGCTGAGGGCGCTGCAGCACCCCTCTTGCGGCAGGCATTATTGTCTGTCCGAATTATTATTTGACGGTTATTGCTTCTCCCGCTGTGCATAATCTGTGTGATATGTAGCCACTAAATTCCACATTGTTGGTAAAATAATATTTTGGCCTGCCCCGAATGTTTTTTCTGTAGCCCCGGACAATTCTACCTCAATAATATAATACATTAACCGTGCTTTACGTGAACCTCATCAAGACACTAGAAAGGACGGCAAGGACTGTAATTTCCCGTGTTCAGTGAATGCAACAGAGGCAAGAAACCAGACCAATCAGAGAGTTGCATGGAAATAAATGTGTGCTTGTGTCATTCAAGCTCGCGGCTCTGTGTGTGTGCGGAAATAGCGCATTTAGTGTGTGTGAGAGAGGGGGAGAGAGAGGAGGGACC
>NW_011369165.1:0-3776 GCF_000735185.1 Notothenia coriiceps | reverse complement strand
CAAATTAGGAATTTCACACATTAAAAAAAAAAGACATACATTTCTTGGGGGTGCTTAGGGGGTGCTATGGCTATCTAATGATGATCATCATTCAAACATATCATGATAAGCAACTGGCCTTTAAGGAAGAAAATAGGAAAAATAAATAAAAAAATAAGCAGCTCCTGGTATGCTCTGAGGCGATGAGCTGGAGGAGAGAAGCGTTGGAGGTAGAGAAATATTCAGTCCAATGTCAGTTGTAGTTGTGTTACACAGTGATGTATTTTTACCTCCATAAATAAACTTTGACGGGAGTACATGCACCGGCTGCAGAGAGCAAACAAACCCGACCACAGCCAAGATTTAATCTGGTCTGCCATCAAAGATCATCAGTACACCTGGGAGAAATGTCTTGAAAGTGGATTGGGACCTTACAGACAAATAGAAAATAATATAATGGAGATGCTCTCTCTTAATTAGCAGCCGTTGATACGACCTGCCTCTCTTTAACATGAGAGAGTGATGACTGCCACATAATGACAAAAGGGAGATTTGTTACCATGGCACATTCAGTGTGTTTAGCCAACCAAACAGTCAAGGACTAAATCTTTTTTCAGAGGGGGGGGCAGTGCTTCCACTGGCAGACGGAGGTGGACAAATCCAAAGATTTCAGTAAAGAAAGGACTGGAGTTTGATAGGTCTCTTTAAGCTGCAACCAATCCTACGACCATTGTATCGGGGTCCAACATTTCCAGGATTGGCTCTGATACAGATTCTTATGACCGGCAGGACATCTGTAAATAGTTTTATTTAAGTACCAGACCCAAATTCTTCGACCACCGCCAATAATATTCTCAATTAGAGAAAGAGTTTTAAAAAACAAAAAAGGATTAAAAGGCCCCCTGCCTCTTAGGCCCCCAATCCTCCAAACCCGCCCCTGTCTGATGTCGGACCACCCTCAGGGAGAGGGTCTCTCAGTCAGCTGGTAGATTAGCTGAGGGATGGTTGGTGTGAAACAGGGTGCTGCTGCATGTGCTGTATATATCATATATATACATTTTTGGTGAATACAGAAGTGCTGTGGTGTAAAACCTGTCACCTCTCAGGTCATGTTCATGCACATTTTGGAAAACATAAACACATCAAGCCCCATATCTGTTTCCAGTACTCAGGATGAGCCGTGGTTGAGCTCTGTTGTAATTAGTTTCAGTTTTCAGAAAGGTTTTTGTATTTTGCGTTGGGTGAGGGAAAGACCTATGAAAAGGGTCTGAGCCGTCATGATTGACAGCTGTGATTGACGGCTGAGTGGGGGCTTGGTAATTGTATGCAGATTACCATCAAGAGGACTGTAGGTCTGGCTAAATACTTAATGAAATAATATAATTTGGGCCATTCTAATGGTGTCCTTTTTGGCTTCCCATAGTGCCACATACTGTACCCCCATCTGTGTGCTCTACTTTTGATGTGTGACACAGGCTTGTATGTAATGGGATGCTGACGTGCTAAAGTCATTGTACTTCTTTGTTTTGACTCTCTCTTTCTTTCTCTGTCACAAGCACTTGATATGTAGATCAGACAGCTGTGAATCAGTGTTGGATAGCAGCACTGCAGCTGCAGTTACACAACAGTCTTTTTGTCGATGCCTGTCTGGTCACTAGAGGACAGCACAGCTGGTTTAACCATCCCAGACCAGTTTCAAGCAGAAAGCAACACAACATCCAGGTAAGACACACATTCTGTCAATACTTTGCTAGAAGAGAAATAAAAACACAATATACGGTAGAAGGTGATGGTGACAGGAAGGGAGCTGCAGGGTTGTTTTTCAGAACAAAATACTGCATGTTTGTTCAAGATGTTGAGTCTGCCACATGTTTCAGCCCTGAAACAAGTGAGACCCGCACTGACACTCTAGCACTGCTAATGGAAATGACCATAAACATGAATACAGCTTCTTATCAAAGGAAAAAGCTGGTGTGCTCTCCATGCCTGTGTTTGTGAACAAGCATCTACTACAGTCCTAACAAATAAGTTCATCACAGCCATTTGACATATTCTTGCTAAAGTGCGTTTAACATCAATAATTAACTCTGAATAATGAGATGTATTTCCTTTATGGAAGGGTACTTTACATAGAATAAGGGAGGGGTGGATTTACCATTAGTGAGCTACGTAGGTGAATGTGATGGCTGTTTTAAATATAGGTATTGCTATTTCCTACATTAATGAGTTCAAAGTGTTCAAAGTGACGTTATGAACACGGATCTCAGATTTGCGGCTATGTTGTAGTTCTTTAAATGCATACAAATCCAGTTAATGAAACTTCATATATATATTTCAAATAAAGTGCCTTAGCCCAGTAGAAGAAGTTGAGAATGCTTGCATTCCATTTTCTACTGGAAAGACTAAAGGAGAGATGAAGGAGACACTGCACCACAGCTCAGGCTAAAATAGAGCCGGTGAGTATTTATAGAACAGATGCTGAGTGGGTCCAAACGGTTCTGATTCTGCTCATCGATACACTTTTCAGAAACTTTTAGACCACATCATTCATATTCATTCATATTCACAATTCAATTCATTCCATTTGTATAACCTCCAAAATGGTGGTGCTCTGACATTTCATCAGTGTTGAAGAATGCCACATTATGCAGAAGATATACAAACATCAGCGTCCTCATCTGGAGAAATAAAAGGACGTCTTGGATGAGTAAGCTAATGAGCTACACAGATGTGTCTAGATGCTGTGGAGTCATCACATGATCAGGACAAACTCACTTTGTGAAAAGTTTGTGCAAGTCAGTTTATTCCATCTTTAATGACTCCAGTCTCGTCCCGGCAGTGACTCAGTCACTTGTAGAGGTCCCAGTACACCTCCTGGACCCTGCCGTGGTGCCCTTGAGCAGCAAAAGCTGTTTTTGTATATGTTTACCGGCTATCAAGAGTTTATGTTGCGCCCCAGTCTAGGGGAACCTAGACATAGCAAAAAAAATGCACACCCCCCACTCTTCCCACTCCCAAGAGTCAGTGACAATGAACATCACCTTTAGTTGAATTGGTGCTTCAGATGTGAGACAAAGCCAACATAACAGAACTTCTATACAAAAGGACCCTAATCTTACCTAACAAAATAAAATACAGCTTTTCCCAACCCAGTCTCATGGCATTTCGTGTTCACCAACACGATTTTTTATCTATTGATTCGTGTTCACCAACACGATTTCCCCCTTTTTTTCGTGTTGCACAGCACGATTTTAAAAGCAATGTATTTCTATTGGTAGTCTCACGGCATTACGTGTTATAGGAAGACCGGAAGCTGTGTGGTTCATAAAAGCATGTTCTTACTCAATATCAAGCCACAATTATTGCTTTTATTTTAAATCGTATAATTTCTGACTTTTGCTGCCGTCTGTGAGGAAAATAAATGGGGCTGAGAGCCTCAGGATACTGAAATCTGTATTTTTTAAATCTTTTTTTCCTTCTAATTTGTTATTCTTTTCAAAATAACACACTGTTATTTACTCAACCATAACACATAATTATCCTTGTTTTTATTTATTGGTTTATTTCCATAATCTCTGGATTTTTTGACGTCCGTCTGGAACTGAAGTTTGAAAATAAAAAATAACCGGAAACAGACGTAGGCATTTCGAGCGATTACCCAAGATCCTCAGCTATGGTTTAAGCTAGCTGATTGGATGTTTTAGCCGCAATGCATGTTGGGATTTGGTGTTTATATGATATGAAATCGGAAAAAACATTTTAAAATAATAAAATAATACTTAATTCCGAGTGTTCTT
>NW_011369164.1:0-4277 GCF_000735185.1 Notothenia coriiceps | reverse complement strand
TAACCCACTTTAGCTTAAATGACTGGAGAGAGGCGAGCTCTTCTTGGGAGGCCGTTGCATTTATTTAGCTGTTCTTCTGTTTCACAAAATACATCACAGACCTCTGTTTTTCTGCTTCCTCGTTTCACTTCCAGAAACATACACACGTTCCCTCACTGTCGCTCTACCATCCACAAACACACATGCAAAAGCCACACCCCTCTTTCTCTCTCTCTTAAAGGGACAGCGATCTCATCTCACTCTGCATGACCCTAATATCATAACATGTGTGCTCTGGAGAATCACAGAACGGACGATCGTCCTTATTATTATGCCGTTTAAACCAACTATTTAAATGTGTTTGTTAAATTCGGCATCATAAGTTGCGTTGACAGGTCCACACACTGCTTCCCCGCAGCGAGGCTCCCCCCGCCCTCCTGCTGATAGTTGACGAGCGTCAAGCTCCTCAACGGCTTGATAATGATAATATTGAGTAGTCTTATTTAGTCACTTGTTAGTAATAACTTGGCAGTGTATGAAGGGAAGTGTCCGATTTAAGATGCAGAATGCTAACATGTAGTTTTGGACAACAATTCACATTGCAGTGAAACGGCACATTAAACAGTGGGCCTACCTGCTCCTGTGGGGGGGGGTGGTCCAAATCCAGGCCCTCAAGAGAGCTGTTAATCCTCAGGGCCAGACACAGGGCCATCAGGCCTCCAACCTTCAGCTCATTGTGACGGAGGTCCAGCCTCTGGATCTGACGGCTCTCTGCCAGGAACTCTGCCAGCGCCACAGCCCCTTCATAGAGACACACTATTAGACTGATCTGAAAACCTTCTTCTGCTACCCTAAATGACCTGCGTTAGACCAGGTATGACTTATTTTAACTCTTTAGAACTTACTAAACTAAAGAATCTACGGTTCAGATGCAGACGCTGGAGAAGCACATAGAGCAGCTCTACCTCTAAAGTCTCTAAAACCACACTTTAAATACTATAGTAAGCATGCTGAGTCTCTTTAATGTAGTTATACGTTAAGCATTACAGGAGGTAATAGGATTACATTATGGATCAGGGAGTCATAAGATACTGTTGTTTGCGGAAAGTAAAAGTAAAGACTCATTCATGGATAACACCATTTTAGGGCAGTAGTTTTAAACGACACCGATCCAAGTTACGTGTTGAAATTATGCATTTTTAGAGCCAAAACAATATATAAAAAAATGCCAACTTGGGAACTGGAAAATTGTGGAATTAATTTTCTGATATATATATATATATATATATATATATATATATAATCATACATGCATATGCTTGATATGAAACCAAAATGTGACCAAACTCAACCCAATTATTCTTAAAAACGTATATTAAATATAGTTACAGTATAGTGTATGACATTTAAAAAAACGAAATACATTTCAATATTTGTATGGTCCCAATAAAACAATATATAATCACAGGATTGGTGCTACAGGAAAATACATGTGTGTCATGGTGTATACCTTCACATGTGATGCTGGCCTGAGCCAGGCCGAGCTGCAGCAGCGAGCAGTTCATCAGAGGCTCTCTGATCACCTGCATGCCCTCGTTCCCCAGGAGGTTCTCCCCCAAATCCAGGACCTGCAGGACCCTCAGCAGCGGCTGAAACACAGCAGCAGCTCAGATTTTATCCTGGTGGAAACTGAAGACTTTTACTGACAGTAAAGTAGGTCACTGAGTGCTGAAGCTTTGTGTAGTGTGTGACTCAGTGTGTGAAGGCTGAGAAGTTTGAATCATTATTATGATTGTTATTATGCAGTGATTATTATTCCCTCTCAGAACGTTTCCTCTCGTGTTAAACGCTCAAAACTTCTGTTTCCACTCTCCAGAGCCACATTAGCATTGAAGGTTGATTAGCTGGCGCACAGAGCTGGGGTGTCTGGGGCACAAGAGGCCCATGTTGCCCGACAGCTTGAAGAGGAGCCCACCACCCACTCCTCGTGGCCCCCTCGCCTCGCCACCCTTGTTAAACTCCTCTGGTCACTGCTCTGAGGAGCGCGGGGGCGGAAAGGAAGCCAGGAAGGCAACAGACAGACCCAGAGAGCGCCTTCTTTTGAGTTAATTTGCACCGCGGTGACAACAAACACACTTGAGAGGGTCCCCCCCTTTTCCTCGCTGAGTTGTGGCACACAGAGGCACCGCCACATCCAACGCGTGGCGAGAAGATTCTCCGGTGAAGAGGGGAGGAGGAGAGGGAGGAAGAGCATCTTCAATGGATATGCACCAGGGATGATAGCAGACAATTAAAGAGGCGACTGCGTGGTGGAGAGTGTGAGCGGAGCATGGTTGAAGCCTGTCAAACGTAAACCACAGGAGGGTTGGAGTGAGAAGTTTGAGGGGGGTACGAGTGTGAAGCCACCAAAAACACAGTATGCTTTCACACATGACATGCTGGCTTTAAACAAAAAAACTGCGGAACACACAAAGTAGAAGAAAAAAAACGAGGGGCCCTGCATGACATATACCCCTTTCCACCGAAAACTAGTTCTAGCTCTAGAGCTATTTTGGTTTGGAGCTATACAACAACAATGGGGGACTGCATCGGATCTACGCTTGTGTTGCTTTCTATCGTACGTAGTCAAATTAAATAGAAGAACGAATTTCTCACGGCAGAGTTTAGTCTCCCGTTAACTCACGGCAGAGTTTAGTCTACCGTTAACTCACGGGAGAGTTTATTCTACCGTTAACTCACGGCAGAGTTTAGTCTCCCGTTAACTCACGGCAGAGTTTAGTCTACTGTTAACTCAAGGCAGCGGTCGCTTGAAAGTATTCACTGTCTGACTGTCAAACACTGATACACATTTCCCATCACCATATGTGAGTGTATTTCCGTCTGAATTTATACTGTATTAGATGGGTGATGATAGCATAGCAACTGAAGCTAATCTGACTATCTTGACTACGAAAAACTGGTTCGCAATCAGGCACTAGGTTTGGTGCTAAAGGGTTAATATTTCCCTCAGAATTTAGATTTCCGAGTGAATTTAGACACAATTATCCAAATGTTGGAAGTGGAAGTCAAGTGGGCCATATCTGTCTTAGTTGTTCAAAAGACAACAAGTCACAGGGACAGGGAGCGAAAGCACAAACACCAAGCAGAAAGGTTAATAACAGCTCTCCCGTCATCATATTCCACACAACCAGCTACGGGTCTAATTATCATCATTATGGTCTGCAAGGACAGCTACTTATCCCCGAGACTGGCAGACCACATGAGCACCCCTCCTTAACACACATCTATTATTTAATCAAACTGTTCCTTCTTTTGGTAGCACTGGAGGAGACAGAGGAAGTGTGTGTGTGTGTGTGTGTGTGTGTGTGTGTGTGTGTGTGTGTGTGTGTGTGTGTGTGTGTGTGTGTGTGTGTGTGTGTGTGTGTGTGTGTGTGTGTGTTGTGCGTGCCTCATTCTAAGATACAGTCTGTTATTTGGTCACACACTCTGCCTCTGCATCCTCTCTCTTTTTCTACTGTACTTATTACTTCTCTCGTTCTGTCTTTCTATATCTCTCTCTATGTTCTGTCTCTAACCCTATTCCAACCAGGCAGAATATAACCAACCCCCTCTCCTCCTCTCCTTCCATCCCTAATTTTCTCCTTGATTATCAATTATTTTCTCTCTCTCTCTCTCACACACACACATCCCGACCACGCCCATGATAATGAGAGACTTTGAAGATGGAACTTCACGCACACAGAGCACTATCATAATTATAATTCACTTAAAAAAAGAAGCTTGAGTCTTTTGTGAGGTGGCTTTCAATATTTGTGTGTGTGTTCGGATCGTGATTTGCACATGTGTCCATATCCATATATAAAATGTGTGTGTGCTGTCTGGTGTGTAAAATATGTTAAAATATACATTTGAAGTCTGGGCCTTGGGCTTTGTCTCGTTACCGTGACGACATGATGTTGGAGTTGACTGCTGACAGATCTCTCTCTCTGTGTCTGCACTTCACCCTGCTGATGGTGCGTTCAGGGTAGGGTTCAGAGGAAATCTCATGCAGTTGACTCCTCGCCTTTTTCCCTTTTGTTGTGTGTTAGGCCAGCGGCCGCGTGGCGTCTCCGTCTCTTTGTCCTGTTTGTGTCTCCCATTTATCTCCTGTCTCACTCAACACACACAGAAATATAGGTATTTATTGACGTGTGTTCTGAGTGTCCTGTGTGTGTAGCAGCAGGCGCTCACCATACACACACACACACACACACACACACACACACACACACACACACACACACACACGTACTAGACTC
>NW_011369163.1:0-7430 GCF_000735185.1 Notothenia coriiceps | reverse complement strand
ACTGAAATTGATTAGATTTTTTAAATCAACTGTTGGTAAATCAACAAAGTCTGTTATGGCCTCTGAAGCAACAGAGAGATGTTTTCTAATAGTCAGGGTTTCCAATGTTCTGAATGTACTTGAAAGTATTGTGTTATACTTCAAAAACAAAGTGTTATAGTTTACAGAAGGTCTACCTACCTATAGGCTACCTGAATCTCTGAAATGTACTGTATTCCTAAATATGCTATTGCTACACTTTATGGCAAAAATTTCACTTTTCTGTTGGTCTTTGTTAAGTATAGCCTTGAAAAAAATAAACAATGTTTTGTTGCTTAAGCTTATGTATTCAGTCATTATTCAATGGTATACTAAAATCCATGTGAAAAAAATTGCTTCTCACTGTTCTCAGGTCAAATATTTATATGCGATTAAAAATGCGATTAATTGCGATTAATTAATTACAAAGCCTGTAATTAATTAGATTAATTTTTTTAATCGCGTCCCGGCCCTAATTTCTATTAATCATTTTCGGCCTTTCGGCATTCGGTTTTCGGCCAACTGTTTCCTGTTTTCGGTATCGTTTTCGGCCAAGAATTTCCCATTCGGTGCACCCCTAATTGTTACAGCATTGATTCAGTCCCCGACTTAAATCAAATGGAGAGCCTATTTGCCATTGATATTGGCTGGTAAGCTGAAGAATCACAAGCCAATTAAAAGTGCCAAAATGCACTTATACTGATTGTGTTCTAAGTGTTTTAATCAGGAGTCTCATCCAAATGTCCGAGCCTTTGATTTATGCATTGGTCACAGACAGAAAAATGCCCTTCTAAACTGCAACTGGTTAGGGTTAGGGTTAACTTTGTTAGGGTTAACTTGGTTGTTATGGTAACGTACACACTCTTACATCTGTGGCTGTGGTGTCCTCCTCTCTTTCTTCGTCTCTTTTCCTCAGATTCAACCCTCTGAGGGCGTTGCAGCCCAAACGCCGCCTGCAGCAGTTACTGGCGCCCTCGCCCGCCCCGGTGCCTGCGGCGGCGGCAGGGTCAGGGGGGGCAGCCGCGGGGGCCTCGGCGCCGGTGGCTATCCCTGTGCCTCCTGCGTGAGACTCACCTCAGTTACAGTCTCAGAGAGCATGCCCCCTAGCTGTAGCTGTAGCACTGGCACTGGCATGCTATGTAGCCACTAAAACAAGCCCAAGCCCACTGGCAACACCTCGCTACCAGTCTCACTTAAACATGGTGATACTGAGATCCCAGTCGGAGCTGTCACCTTTCAGAATCATCTTAGAAGTTGACACTAATACCAGCACATATTGTGTTAACCTCCAAGTCTGTTATATCCTGGCCAGGAAAAATGGAAAGCCAGTCACTAGTCTATTGTTCCTCATTCCCCATTAGCACTAGCCTATGCATTGGCTATTGAAGAATTTCTAACACAATTTGGTCAATATTCCATGTCATTTTTCGTAGCATGAAGTTGTGTTTAGAGGCTACATACACGGTGGAAATATCGCCATCATTGTGCTGTGAAAGCACACACTGGTTCACCAAAGCCGCTCAACCAACAGCACCATGTTTGATATGAACACTAGAAAGTCTGACCACAGGAAGTTGGCACCGACATTGCCTTAATCTTGAAGTCCTTGTTTCTAGGAACAAACAACAGTGTAAAGGAATATTCCTCCACCCACCCACAGTAACCAACACCTTTCCTGGGCAACACTCTCCCACACCAGCCTCCACCAGTCTGTCACCCCCCCTCCACAGTCACAGACACAGGTTGCCCCCCAGCAGATGAACAGGACAGACCTGAAACACTGTGGTCCATGAACGCCTCATCGCTTCAGCCGCTTCCCTCTGACTGTTTCTGCTCTGTCTTGGCTTTTGTCATATATTGATCTTCGAAGAAGAATCGAGCAGTCAATATCTGGCCCCCTCCCTTATTGAATCACACAGGACACGCTTACTCTGCACAACCCTTGCTAGAAGCTTGGATTAGCCCCCAAAACAAATTGATTTCCATGTTTTGACAAAGAATTAAGAATTACACTACATTGTGTCATTCTGTCAAGTGTAGCCTGGATTGACCATTTTATCGAAGGTTGTGATACACAACCTCCTTCCTGAAGTGAATTTGAGGACTGCCCATTATTCCAAAACAACAATTGTCTGAAAGATGTTCCATTGGACCGAATACCCAATTGTCCCACAGTGTGTTACCCCAAAACAAATGCCCATTGTTTAAGACCCATTGCTCTTAAAATAGATATTCTGCCTACTACAAACAGAAGCAGATGGCTAATTATTTTACAGAATGACAGATTTGTTTTCCTACCATGGCAAAGGCATGACCCTCCCTACTTTGTCTGTTATTGGCTAGTACATGGTAGGATGAGGCTAAGAACTTTTGGACCAATCGTAGGAAGGATAGGGCAGGTCAAGCCTTTGCAGTCATTCTCAATAATCATTAGTCATGAACTTTGGTTTGTTGTGTATTTTCAGAGCAATGGGCCTTGGGAACACATAATAAATGATAAACATCCCCATGGATGTCAAACAAATGAGCTTTTGGTATTTAGCTTTGGAATATTGGGTTTTGGTAAAATAGTTGATAAATAAAATGCAGCTAAATGCTAGAACAAATGTAAAAGTGTCTCATGTGGAGAGAAGTCCTGAAGACAAATATGTCTTCATGACAGAAACATAGTTCTGTCCTTTTATACAGCAATATCTAGCTAAAAATAAATCAGACCGTACCTACTGGACCACAAGAGGCATTAAGAGCAAAACACATTAACTAATGAATTTTGCAACAGGAAAATGCATTGCTTATAAATATTACCATTGGTAAGAGTACCTAATTTTGTCTTTCAAAAGTTACAATGTCTCAGTTGAAGTTGTAGAATTTAGAGAAAACTTTATTGAGAATCAGAATCAGAATACCTTTATTAGTCCCACAGAGTCCCACAGAGGGAACATTTACTTTGTTACAGCAGAAAAGAGCCAACGACAGCTTAATAAAGTTACCTAAGAAGAATGCATTAAAAAAAGATTAAAGATAAAAAAAAAAAGATAATAAAAAAAGTTACACAATTTAAAAAAAACACATCCTGTCAGGGCAGAGCTCCAGCAGGTTGCAGTTTGAGCACAGAGGCTCTTGTTTGGTGAAACTGTTTCCATGGTTTGGACTTCAGTGTGGTGGCGTGGAGTTATCGGGTCCTGTGTGAAAATCCCTCATGGCTGCTCTGATTGGTCCCGCGTGACCCTTCCTGAGGCCAGTGATTGGGCAACAGTCATTACCTTATATGAATATTTATTTATATTATTATATGAACCTGTTCTTACAACATTCATTATGTGTTATTATTATCACTTATTGTGACATTATTAATTATCATTAACAAATGTCCTGACATCACAGATCCCCTGTCCTTCCTTCTCCTGCTAACACTGATATCACTTTATTTTCTATAGCAGGATGGAATCAGTAGTTAATGGTGGAAAATGTGTGATTATTCATCTGTTTCTCAACATTATATTTTAGACAGTATATGGTTTGACATGATCGACAAACTGATATTTTTAAAGGTGTTTGAAGTGTCAGACATGGATAGAGAGATTGCCATTTTAGGAAAAATGCTTATTTGCATTCCTACCAAGAGTAAAAGAAGATTAATATATAATATAAATAAAAAGAATATAATTGAATAGTATGTTGAAAATATCAGAAAGAACAACTTAGTATAGTATGTCAGAAAAATGGTCATAGCATTATATGTTGGAAATATCACAGAATACAACATAGTGTAGTCTATCGAAAAATTAGGGAAAATAACGAAGAGTAGTTTGTTGAAAAGAATGTCGTAGTTTTGTATGTCCAAAATATCAGATAAAAAGGATATAGTATAGTATGTAAAAGTATTTTATTCATAGTCATAGTATTAAATGTGAAAAATAAGTAATAGTATAGTATGTCGAAAATAGAAAAAAAACTACTTAATTGATAATAAAAGAAAAAAGGTCTTCAAAAGGTATTTTAAAAAATAAAGTATAGTATGTGAAAAATATAAGAAAAAGGACATAGTATATCATGTGGAAATTATAAAATAAAACAACATTGTATGGTATTGCGGAAAAATGTCATAGTATTGTATGTCAAAAATGTCAGACAAAAAGTCATATAATAGTATTATCGGAATTTTCTTTATAAAAAACGACATATAAATATCAGAAATTACTACAAGGTATAGTATGTTGGAAATATTCAAAAACAAGTGATATTATAATATTATAGATTTTTATTTATTTATTAAATACAACATAGTCGGAAAATGACATAATATAGTATGCCGAAAATATAATAAAATATGACAAAATGTCAGAGTATAGTATGTCAACATTTTTTATAAAAAAGGGCATAGTATATACTCGAATATCATTTAAAAAAAACATAGCATAATATCTAAAAAATATCATATAATAATATAGTATGTCAAAAACATAGGAAAATCAACATAAAAAATGTCGTAAAAAGTTGTGGTATAGTATGTTGACAATATCAGAAAGAACAACATAGTTTAGTATAGTTTAAAACATCAAATAAATAACAAAGTATATTATATAAAAAATATCAGAAGAAAACACAGTATACTATGTCGAACATGTTGAAAAAACAAAATGGCTCGGTATGTTGAAAAATGTCGCGCTAAAGTGTCCAAAAAATTACCAGAAATAACAAGAATTCATAGTATAGTTTAAGAAAAATATCAGAAAAAACAATGTAGCATAGTATATCAAGTATATATTTTTTAAAATAGAATACACCAGTAGAGTTTATCAAAATTATCAGAACAAAATCAATGTAGTATATTATTTCAGAATATGAAAAAAAAACTACAAGTATGTTGAATTTATCATATCAGTTATTTTGTTGTATATTTTGCTATTTGACCGTGACAGTAAGTTTAGTAGTGAAGTGTCCTATAAATTAGTCAAGGAATAGGCCTACGTATAATGATCTTGAATAAGTGCTAATGCTGTTGTTGCTGCTCATGGAGGATTCAGAGTGTTAGCTTGTGTTCTATTAGATTAATAGCATCATTGCATCAAATACATATTTTATATGGAAAGTCAAAGAGAGTGGCCCCCATGAATAAAGCACTACTATCTGTCTTTCCGTTTGCAATGCTTTTAGAGTGGCCCCTCTCTTGGGCCCCGTCAATGTTTGAGTGCTTGTTGACATTTAGCATCTGCATTAGCCAAATGCTATATGACAGACAGCTTTGTCTCACCTCCATAGTGTGCACACATTGGAAGCATGCACATTGTGTCAGTGTGGTTTGGTCCTCTGCTATCCTGCTGTGATTTAACACCCTGTTGTCTCTGCCTGGCCAGGTTTGACTACTGCAGGTTCATAGAGCTAGACTACGTTCCTATGGAGACAGACTATATGGTCTCAATGCGCCAGACAAAAAGCCTTGCATCGTCCAACTCACCGACTAACAAGTCTCCTGATTGCCACAGCCGTGCAACAAACTCTCCCTCAACCCCCCGCTCTCGGTCTGTTCTGAGTCCCCTTCTTTCTTCACTGTCAGTGTTCACTTTCTGAAGCATGGGAATGTTGAGAAGCTGCACAGCTCATGATATTACAACATGGAAACCATTTGACAATCGTTTACACAGCATCATGTCTCGTGTGCCATGTTACTCCCTCCTTCTTTTATTTTTTTATTTTGTCTTCTCATACCTTGTTTACATTAAGTAAAATCACTTCATTTATTTTGATGAATGCTTCTTCTTCTCTGTTATATTATTGAGTGTCTTTTTTCGTTAGTGCCAAAATGACTGAGTGTCCTGGTTTCTAAACTGTTCTCTGTTAGCTGTGATTTTGGCCTTTGTATTATGTCTGCATATTTGTGCATTTCCGTGTTGTATTGGCATGCAATTGGAATATTTGTGTCTTTTAATTTGTGGTTTTGCTCAACAGCTCACAGGAGTCACTGTCACCTAGTTGTTTAGGGTGTGGTTTCATGGTGAACTTGGAACAGCTTAACATGTTTTCTTTTACTTTTGAACAGGCGGACACCGGCAGCGCCTAGCAATAGAGATCCCTATGGCAACACCCCCCTCAGCAGCAGCAGCAACTCAGGCTCTTGTAAAGGCAGTGAGTGCAGCCCCACCAAAGGGTAAGACAATGTGCATGGTCGGCATGGTTGGTTTTGTTAGCCTGATAATCAGGCTTTAGAGCTTTACATTTCCCCCTTAACATCTAAATAGCAAGAAATAACACATTTCTAGATATTTTCTTTCCTGGTTAGGCACACAGTGTAGCTGGTGAAACAAGTTTGGGTTAGACTATTTTATTCACCTGGATATCACAGATCACACACAGATATGCACTTTGTTTAGTGTTTGTAGGCTTTAAATAAAGGATTTTTATCAAGTATCTGCTTCTTTGATTCAAAAAGACAAAAATTCCATGTCCATGTACCATATACATTACACAAAATACATCTACAAATACAAACACGAAATACAGGTGGGTTATCAGATACGAACTAACAAGTTCTCTTTCAAACATTTTGTATTTACAATGGTAGTCGATAACAAAGTCTTGCTCCTTAAACAGAAAAAATTGATTGTCCAAATGAAGGTTTGCATAATGCAATGTGAGTGAGGTAATTATACTGGTGTTTTATATGAATGCTAATGTGGCCGTTTGTTTGATTCAGATGTAAACAAGGAACAAGCCACTGTTGGGATGATATCTTTATTTATTTTATTTTGTATTTTAGTATTTTATTATATATGTTGCATTGTTGGAGGAGCTCAGGTCAGAATAATTGCATTGCCATTTTGACACTGTAGCTTATGTGCATATGACAATAAAACCTTTGAATTTGAATAAAACAATGCAATTAGGATTATATATCATTAAAATATTAAGCATATGTAAGGCTGCTGCCCCCCAGGTGACAGCCATAAAAAAATGTATGCAAGTTTAAAAGTAGGCCACGTCCAATTCATGTTTGTAATTTTTAGTTTCATTTATCAATAATCCAGAAATTCTCAAATAAACAATTAAATATCATTTGTTAATAAAATAAAATAAAAATAAAAATGTGTAGGATTTTGGTAGCTACTTTAAAATAGTTGATATATACATATTATGCAATACCCAATCCTTCCTACAAGACCATCATGCAGTGTCTTGATGGGTACATCTTGTGAATAAAGATGTCACTGAAGTCAACCTAGAAAAATACCTTCCATATGCTTGTGTCCTAGTCGTCACCAGAAATACACGTCATGTACGGACAACCATGGCATCCGGCCCCCTCCACCAGAGCAGTACCTCACACCGCTGCAGCAGAAAGAGGTGTGTATCAGACACCTGCGGGCCAGGCTAAAGGAGACCATCAACACTCTTCAAGACAGGTGAGATACTGA
>NW_011369162.1:0-3891 GCF_000735185.1 Notothenia coriiceps | reverse complement strand
AGCCAATCACAATGCGTGACGTCATTACGTCGTGACGTCACTGGTAAGAGACGGACCCCGAACACATATCGGTACCCCGAACACATCTGGTACCGACACCGGCGTAAACAGACTTTCGCGCGCTATGAAGCAGTGGGCGTGCAATGTCCCTGTTCAGATGAACGTCAAACCCAGCGGGATGCCATAAATAAATTACACAGAATCACACTACACACCTACGCAATGATTACATTCAGGCAAACTGTAGAACACAACCTCTTTGGACAATTTATATATTTATTAAAAACAAGCTACAAAATGTAATACCTTGGAAAATGCCCATTAATACTTTTTAATAGCCTTAATTTTTGCTAAATTGATTTATACACTTTGAATACTTTTTAAAACCCCGCGGACACCCTGTAACATATCTAGTGGGATATTTCTTCTTTTTGCTAAATCATTTTAATAGATTAATATTATATAATAAGAAAGAAACTAGAAAATGCATAAACCTCTTACAATTGAACGTTTTTGTTGAAGAACCGTTGCAGCTTTCGGTGAAATGTCAACGCGTGAAGCATGTTAGGACCGTGAGGAGCGTCAGAGTCTGCTTTTTGTGTACTTTCGCATCAATAATGTGGCCTTTCTGGCAGTTTTACTATAGGTGTGCAGCTGCTGCTATGAGGAAAGATCAGCCTGAACTTACAATGGGCCTTAATGGAGACATGTTGAACGTTTTTGTCACTTCATGCCTTCAAGAGGCATTTTGTTTAATTATTTTGCTTAATTTCTTTCTTTCTTTTTTTTTAACGTAGGAGAGGTTTTCCTAAATTTTTCATGAAAAATGGTGTCGGGAGTTATGGCAGGATTAAAATATTTTTTGGGGCACATTTCAAGCACTCCTCCACTCTGTTTTGAGATCAAAGTTTCAAGATTTAAAGGTAAGGTAGGTAAGAATGGAGAAACCAGCTCGAGTGTGCTATAATTTGAAAGTACGCAGCCGAAAACAATCTGCCACTTCCTTCAGACTTCCTTACAGAGCCCCTCCTCCAACACACACGAACGTGCACATGACCAATGAGGGCACGAGATAAGTTTGTGCCCAGATGGAAGGCTGACAGGCAGTTAGGCCATCCAGTTACTTTAGCCGGGCCGGCTCAGATGATTGGTCGTGCTTTTTCCAGTACTACGGCTTCCGCAGATGACATTTTTTTATGGATTTATTATGAAAGCATTCCATGGAATATAACAAAAAGTGTTTCTGAAGTGAATTACCTACCACACCTTTAACGAGCGGCGCAATACACACTAATGTTAACATCTGAAGAAGGCCTCTATACCAAGCTCCAAACTAAGTTAAATATCTCAAAAAGTGTAAAAGATAGGAAATATCTGAAGAACAAGCTGAAGTTCTTGTGATCATTTTAAAGTTGAAATGAAGTCTCTAGCTGAAAGTATGTGGAAGGAGTAGCATTTTGCGCACGGTGTAGGTAAAAGAGGATTTGAAGGTTCCTCCTATTGAGTTCCATGTTAAAAAAAGAGTTAAAAAAGCTGAATATTTTAAAAAGTATAACATATTTTGAAAAGTTGAAAGTTTCCCATCATGTGCTGAAAAGGCTGAATATTTTTGATATTTGAATGGTTCCTGCAGCTGAAAGTAGGCTGAAGTTATTGAGAGCCAAAATATTGGTTGAAATAATGAGAAGTGGATTAAATAGTGATTAAATAGTGGATTAAATAGTGATTATTATAGTGAGTATTAGTGTGAATGCTGTAGCACAGCATTCACACTAATACTTGGGGCAGATGAATCCAACTCCATGTGGAATTAAAAACTAATGGATCAAAATTCCACCAGTTGTGACTGCAAAAACCATGGCTGTTATAGATGATTGAATGAACACTAAGGATTAACCCTCTGTATAGACTTGAAGATCATTTTATTTTTTATTTTACGGTCTCCCTTTGACACAGTGCAAGGTCATATCGCAGCTTTGTCTCACAGGCACAATGACACCATAAGCCTAACCCAGAACCGTGTGTTTAAGATACGATTTTTAGAAAGTGTGCGATACCACAACCATGATAGGTCCTTTAACATAAGGTCATAAATCAGCAAAACATAACATTTGGCCGGTGCGTCCAGTAGTATGCAGGATTAGATGTGGACAGACACATCATCTCCTCCAGACTAGTAGATACAAATAATAAGATTATTTTGGGCTGCGGCTTCATTTCAGAGTAGGCGTGGCACAAATCTGATCCGTACCGGTTTGGATAAACCAGACGATTGTAAGAGGATCATTTGGATCGACAGCATTTGCAAGGACTCCAATCTTTAGCAGCTGCAAATCCACACCCACACTTTTCGAAATTGTAGGCTAAGGCATGTTTGATTTGATTGTTTTGTGCTCTCTTTTAAATCTTTTGCTGTCAATATACCTCCAAATGTTTGGAGAATCAACAGCAGGGTTAATATGAATAAGGAAATCTATATTTTGATATGCTTCAAAGAAGCCATTGAAGTAAGCGGTACAACATGCATGCGAAGGCTGGAAAGTTGTATGTTACGAGGGTGTTTGTACCCCTCGCAAAGTAGCAGCAGCAGAGCAGCCAAAGAGCCATCTGAGTCATCATCATACACCACAACATGAACAATTTCCCTTTTAGGGTACTCCAGTGTGAGTTGCATGATTTGGAACTGAAATGGCGTGGTCATTCCCTCCTCTGCAATGCATCACGTCTTTACTTAAGGCGGGAGAAACTCTCCGGTCATTATAGCTCAAGGCTCAGTTTGCTTAATAGAAGAACCAGGCATTATGACCAAAACTACTAACCCTAACCCTTTTCTGCTCAGCTAGTTCATATGAACTGTGATGTACCATCCCACTTAAATTCCCCTCTCTTGGCAGTTCAGATAAATAAAGATACTATGGCAGAAGTTCCATTATTTCGCTTAAAACACGCTGCCACATAATCTCCTCTGCACAAGCTTCCAAAGAAACCTTACTGTTGTCCTCTCCAACCTCTTCTACAGTCATTGGGTTGTATCCAGTAATAATAATACACTTTATTTATATAGCACCTTTCATGCTTGACACAGCCCAAAGTGCTTTACAGAGTAATGGATCTATAAGTCGATTTATATGTTTTATTAAATATATGAACCTGCAAAATATCTATTCAGGGTTCCTGCAGACTTTTTAAAACCTTTTTAAGACCACTTTGAATAGAATTTAGGACCTATTTCACGGCAATAAAGTATGAAGAAAAATTGCTATGAAAGAAGAAATACGTCCCATAATTACTTACAAAGTAAATGTATTCATGTTCAACATAAGAACAATGACTGAACATAACAGCATAACAGTACAGAACTGTCTTAGCGTGTTAGACAAAAAGTGTGTATGTGTGTGTGTCTGTGTGTGCTTGAGTGTGTGTGTTAGGGCTGTGCAATTAATCGTATTTTAATCACAATTACGATTTTGGCCTGCCACAATTACGAAAACAACATCATCGAAAAAAACGATTATTTTGCTTTGCTAGGTTGTGACAGTGCACTCCAACATATTTGATCTAATTAATTTTAGTCACATTTATTTATCATATTTATATATGTTAAGTAGCTTGTGGAAATGTGCTCCAAAATATTTGTTGATCTTGTTTATTGGTATTTATTATTTTGATATTATTTATTTAAATGTATCATTTATTTAATTAATTTTTGTATTGGTTTTTCAATTGAATTTACACGTTCAGGATAATTGACAGTTAAAAAGATACTGTTCAAAATTACTACTTGTTTTAAAGTTCAATAAATGGATGTTTTCAAAGTCAATGAATAATCGTATTTAATAATCATGACATTAACATAATCGTGATTATTGCCATAATCGAGCAGCCCTAGTG
>NW_011369161.1:0-2238 GCF_000735185.1 Notothenia coriiceps | reverse complement strand
ATATTTGTAATGTTCAGAGGTTGTTTTGTTTAATATTCATGAGAATATTTGTCATTATCAAATGATAATAAACAAACATTTGCATAAAGCATATTTGTCCACTCGTATGTTGATAAGAGTATTAAAAACTTGAAAAATATCCCTCTAAGGAACATTTAGAAAAGATAAAAAATGTGCGATTAATTTGCGATTAATCGCGATTAACTATTTTAATCGACTGACAGCCCTAGTTATAATAAACATACATACTGTATTTTAAATGGATATACCCGCCTTCTTTCATTTATCTTTCCATTCCCACAACAATATACATAAAGAAATGGCATATTTTGGACATAGTTCGAATGGTGATTAATCATGATTAATTCATTTTTAAGCTGTGATTAATCTGATTAAAAATTGTAATAGTTTGACAGCCCTAAAATAAACAATTAAGTGATTCTTTGGAATTACAATAAATGTTGTAGCAACCAGCAGCAACAGGTGTTTTCCAGTCACAACAGTCCATGCAAATTGCTGATTGAAGCGTCCACAGGAAACTTATTTGTGTATTTGAGAGCTGCCAGCTCATTGCTTTCATAACCCTCTGGCATTCTGGCACTACATCTCTTTTTTCTGCAGGACTTGAACACCACACTATTGTTCCAGATCGGCAGATGAAAATGAGAATCACTGGAGACAGGTCTTAATGACAGTCATTGGCACAAGGATATTTTTATTCAACAGACAATCCATCCAGGTGTTATCATGCCCGGTTTTCCACAACAGGCCAGACCTGCTGAACACCAAGCTGAAACCAAAAACCAGAGCCTGCCAGTGTCAGTTGGAATAAACAGACAGAGGTGTGTAAACCACAAAGCCCTGTTGTGCTGCTAAATGTTGCACATATCAAAATGTTACACTGATAAGTGTGTCCATAGTCAGAGGTTCCATACATCTTTCAAGGACCACTAGTAACTGTGCTGTTTTAATGTTATTACACCAGTGGGGCCTTCAAGGTATGCAGAGAATACCCTGAAACACTCAGATAAAACAAACTCCATCCCGCGGGCCCACCACCTACGGGAAACAACGATGGGGTCGGGTGCGCTGCCAGAAGGGTGGCAGTGAAAGCAGAGGGTCTCCCCCCCAATGCTTTTATGCTTCTTTCTTTTCTCTATTCTCAACTGGAGTGCAGGTTAAAAAGCACATTTTGTCCGTTTATAACTCAAGACTGTCATCCCCAGTTGTATCCCTTCAGTCCATTTATTGGGACTCTATAGCCACTTTAGGATGATTCTGTTGAGCCTGTTGGAGCCCTGGTTTTCACAGGACAATTCAGAGTTATACCTATTGGATTCACCACATGAGAGGGTGCATGCAATACATGATGTGCAAGTCAAAAGCATATTCTGACCCAGGTGGTAGATAAAGTATGATTGATTTTAAACAGAAGTGAATGTAGCAGTGCTGTTGGTTTAACTGTCAGCTCCTCCTGTATCCATGCCGAAATGCCTTAAGCACAAATTGTCTTTGCTATGTTTGTGTGGCACAATTTAGATTCAGTTTTCCTTTATGAAGCACTACAGCAGAAGTATCTCAGACCCTTTTATAAATACTTTTATACTTTTAAAATACTGCGGCGGCATAGCTCAGTAGGGACTTGGCTTAAGAACCAGAGCCGGTTCTGTAGAGAGTGGACAGGTAGCTGGAGCGCTGCCAATTCACCTCCTGGGCCCGGCAGAGGAGATGAATATGTGTATATTAGAGGTTTTTCAATTCTGAAATTTCCCCTCCTAGACTCTTATCCTCAATACTTAGTCCCGCCCACAGGAGATGCGAGCGGAGGACTGAGGAGGGGAACCGAGGAGAGAGGAGGGGAAGCAGCAGGCGGTTAGAGAAATAAGAACTCCTCTCCTCTGAGCGGTCATTTTAAAGAGACGTCCATTAATGATGACAGGAGGCACAGCAGCCCTCTGTCGGATGGACAGATGTGTTCATGACGACTTATATATTTACTTTGATTCATTCACAGTGCGGTATAATGAGACAACAACAGGCTACAGATGCGGACACACACACATATATTTATATAAATATATACAATTTCAGAATCCAACAAGTATGAGAGCACTCTCATAATAACGTAACACAATCAGAGACTGGATATTGGCTGAGATAAGTCCGGCCGTGCGTCACGCCTCCACCGTTCCCGGAAATGCATCCGTGGAGGAGCAGTGGAGGATGCATCAGTGTTTC
>NW_011369160.1:0-3748 GCF_000735185.1 Notothenia coriiceps | reverse complement strand
AAGTAGAGACACTACATACTGATATACACCTGAACATCAGCAGGAGAGGACTCTTTAAAGTAGAGACACTACATACTGATATACACCTGAACATCAGCAGGAGAGGACTCTTTAAAGTAGAGACACTACATACTGATATACACCTGAACATCAGCAGGAGAGGACTCTTTAAAGTAGAGACACTACATACTGATATACACCTGAACATCAGCAGGAGAGGACTCTTTAAAGTAGAGACACTACATACTGATATACACCTGAACATCAGCAGGAGAGGACTCTTTAAAGTAGAGACACTACATACTGATATACACCTGAACATCAGCAGGAGAGGACTCTTTAAAGTAGAGACACTACATACTGATATACACCTGAACATCAGCAGGAGAGGACTCTTTAAAGTAGAGACAAATCCCCTAAAACCACCTTCAAAATAAAAGCATAGAGAACCAGTTTCACTAAAATAATTACAGTAAATAATGATCGATTTGATAAAAACAAAAACCGCTAGAAAATAAATGTTTAATTAATAAATATCATAATTTAATGGAGTTTTTTTTTGTGTGGTTTTTTTTCGACAGGGAGGTTTATCGGCGGCTCCCGCTCGCGCTGTCTCTGCCGTGAAGAACATGAATCTGCCCGAAATGCCCCGAAACATCAACATCGGAGACATCAACATCAAAGTGCCGAGCCTCTCCTCGTTCTGAGAGGACTTCCTGCCGGGCTCTGATGCTCCTCCGCCCATTTCTGCTGTAAACACTGAGAGAAAACCTGTTTTTATATTTACGTGTATTTTAAAAACCACGGCAGCTTAATCCTGTCCGGCTCGTTCCTCACGCATAGTTCGTTTGAATGAAACAAATGATTTGCACAATAATGTAAAGTTTGATTCTTTAAAGCTTCATATTTATGTATTTGTTGGTAACACTTTAGATTCAGGTATTCACCATCAACTGGTAATTAACATATTAGAGCCAGACTTCTAGCTTATTAGTGAACATATTAAGTTATTTTGACACAATTAACACTTATAGCTTCATGTCTTGTTACATGTTCTTGTTGAATAGATCATATTTGTTAGGTGTTATTTTGGGAGAATTACTATTTTTGTGGTACTCCTGCTTTATGAGGCCCATATTGAGCATATTAAAACCCAATCTCATTTACAACAACGTCCTTACTGACAATAAATAAGCACTAATTAGAGGGTCATGTAGAATAAGGCATTACTAAGTGTTTTATACTGACTAATAAAGAGCCAATTTACTGCTAATATGCAATTTAATTAACCACTAGTTGATGGTGAATTTGTGTACCATAATATAAAGTATTTCTTTCTGTTGTTCCTCCTCCTCTCTGCACAATCTGAAACATTCATCAGCGTCCAAGGTTTCACAACTTGTTTGGACTCGGCACAGTTCCCTGTAATCCGATCTTTTGGCTTCTGTATCAGTTTATTAATCCTCACATACAGTAGACCTCCTCTGCTTGGCTCCTGTCACTATTCATCTTCCCCTCGCTGTAATATATACGGCGTCTCGGACATCTCTGTGCTTTGTGGATGTGTTATTAATCTCCCGGGTGCATGCCGTGCTCAGAAAATGCATTTTAAGTTGAAGGCAGGTTCAATGTGCCGCGATAAGATCTGTTCAACATCTGTTACGTGTTTGTATAAAGTCAGTGTCTGATTGTTGGTATTTAGTGGTTGATACTAGCCATTGTAAAGACATTCCTTGCTATAGTAAAATATTAAAAAGAAAACTAAATCCCTGCGTCTGTATATCTTCTTCCCTCTTTTTAACTTTGTCACCAGACAGGTTAGTTTGCACCATGGGAGTCTGTAATGAAGCCGGTCTGTACAGTCTGCAGCTTTTCACCACAATGAGTTAGCAGTCTTGGTGATTCAGCCGCATTCTTCCAGCCCCCTTTTCCTGGTAATGTAGGTTGTTCCCTCCCTTCATCACCAGGAAAAACCTTTACCTCCACCCTCGCATTATTCCACTTCCTCGCTGCATTCGGACTTAAATCAGAGCTCAGCGGACGTCCAGCTCCAGGTCTGGTATGTGCTGTTTTCCACCATGTTTGACGGGGTAATTTATCCAACATGCTGCATGCCAACACACTCCTTAGGTTGTGTGTTGCCTCCCTGCAGACACTCTGTGGTTGTGTGTGTGTTTCAGAGTTTTCAGTGTTTGGCATCTGGTGTTTAAGCTTCTGTTCCTCTGAAGAGGGTTTCCCAGAACCGGTCGAAAACAACAACAATCATAACTCAATGTTTGCTTTGCAAAATGGTGCATGAAGGCAGTATAGAGGGAGTATATGCACTGTGAAAAGCTGTTTATGGAAAGTATATCTAAAGTTATAACTGATGTTTGTTTTTCCTCTTCTGATTTCACTGGCTATAGTTCAAATGAAAGATATATGTATTTGTTAGGGAATCATTTTCTTAGGCATTCAACCTTTGACACAGTTCATCATTTTCTCCTCTCACTGTCTCCTTTCCCACGGCACAGGTCTACGGCCTTGGGTATAGCTGCTTTCTCTCTTAAGGAGGGGCAGCTTGGGCGCATTGTTGATGCCAGTCTATGACCGAGCACAAGCCGCCATGAGGTAGTTTCCTGTTCAGGGACGAAGGTTCCCTGGCGCACGTTCTTTCCTATGGACGACAGCTCTAGTTGGATTCAGGGTCCATTGCTTTAGTCTCGCTGATGAAGAATGTTGATTATTACACTCTGAACTAGTTAAAACCTCGAGCTACAGAAAGAGTTCTTCAGAATTGGTTTGGCAACCTCTGTGTCAACTCGTGACGCACCATCTGTTTTGTCAATTAACTGTAACTCCAAATAAACCGTCAGTGTTTGCCACCAAAGCTCCAGCTCTCCTCGTGTCTCTCTGAGTCCTGACTCTCCCCCACACTATAAAGAATAAATATGATCTTATTTAAACAACACAACACTTTACCTTCTTATCTTTAAAGTAACAATTCTATTTTATTTAACCTTTTATTGGAGGGTTTTTAACTTTTGTTTTAATTGCACACTCTTACTTTCACTCTGTTTAAATGAACACTTCAATTTGATATTTCATCAGACATTTAACTATAACGTGTTATGTTTATATAAATATCTTTATTTTTGTATCTTTAAATATACTTATTTTTGCTCTAATTCTTATGTTAATATAAATATAAATTACAAATATTATTTTTATTTATATTTGACATTCTACCTTGACTTCTTATGTTTATTTAAATTGCAAAATCCTCTTCTTCATGTCTCTTCTACATCAACATGTGTCCCCTCTTCTTCATGTCTCTTCTACATCAACATGTGTCCCCTCTTCTTCATGTCTCTTCTACATCAACATGTGTCCCCTCTTCTTCATGTCTCTTCTACATCAACATGTGTCCCCTCTTCTTCGTGTCTCTTCTACATCAACATGTGTCCCCTCTTCTCCATGTCTCTTCTACATCAACATGTGTCCCCTCTTCTTCATGTCTCTTCTACATCAACATGTGTCCCCTCTTCTTCATGTCTCTTCTACATCAACATGTGTCCCCTCTTCTCCATGTCTCTTCTACATCAACATGTGTCCCCTCTTCTCCATGTCTCTTCTACATCAACATGTGTCCCCTCTTCTTCATGTCTCTTCTACATCAACATGTGTCCCCTCTGTGGAAAGAGACTCTGAAAGTTTCAGGAACAAAGATTCTCTCTCTTTTTGTCCTGATCCATTTCTATAAAAACCT
>NW_011369159.1:0-5090 GCF_000735185.1 Notothenia coriiceps | reverse complement strand
CAGTATTGCAGGCTGAATATGTCTATTTATTCCAAAGTCACAGCCACACAAATGAGCACAATAAGCTTATAATGTAATAATAGGATTCAGTCTTTCTAATGTTATATAAAAATATCCTCCACAATATATGCCGTACTCATCCACTAAAACACATCAGTTAACCTTGTTTATTACACAACATTAATTGGTTTAAATTGGGTACACTGCTTTTATGTTTTTCCCATAGATTTGTCCCTTTCGATTCTGAGAGACACACATTTATTTTTTCAGAGGTTTTGATAGGCTAAAACATCAAACTACCCATGATCCTCAGCTATCGTTGAAGCTCGGTGACTGGATGTTTTAGCCGCAATGCACGTTGGGATATGGTGTTTATGTGATGTGAAATCCGAGAACATTTAGGTTGATTGTTCAAGCGCTTATTACGACCTATAATCACGTTTTAAAGTGTTGGACCTCTATTGCTCCCGTTGACTGCCAACGCTCCGGTGGGTCGTATATTCACAAATAACCCTCTCTGGAAAATCCTAAATTGTAGGATAGTTTGGCCATTAAAATGCTTTTTGATTCGATTTCTAGCGAGAAGTGTATATTGTACTTTTAGAATCCACATCCAGTGGATGTGTAGGATCTATAGTTTGATAGATATTACAAAGATTATTTGAGGTCTCGCCAGGAGAACGTGTATATACTACGTCTTATACGTAGGCCTATATGTAAACAAGAACACCTCCATAGGCCAGACCGTCTCAGTTTGTAGACTGCTCGGTTCAGGGTCCAGCCTACTGCTGCGGTGCTGTTTCTCTATAAATCCATGCTGAATTGGACCTTCTGTTTAATTCTTCTTCTTTAATGGCGACTTCTAAACAGAGTAGAGGAGAATTATCGCCACCTACTGTATCACTGCAGCATTGTTCTTTGTTACTTCCGTTTCATTACAATGACTTCCGTTACAGCAAGAATCCCCCTCACACACATAGTTGAAACACATTTACATTCCCTACTGAGAACCTTTCAATAAAATATTTTCAGGAGTGTGTGTGTGTGTGTGTGTGTGTGTGTGTGTGTGTGTGTGTGTGTGTGTGTGCGTGCCTGCCTGCCTGCCTGCCTGCCTGCCTGCCTGCCTGCCTGCCTGCCTGCCTGCCTGCGTGCCTGCCTGCGTGCGTGCGTGTGGTGTTCAGTAGTGAATGTGAGAGTATTTTAGTAGTATGTGTGTAAGGTTAATTTTCAGTTGCGTGTGTGTGAGGTTTAATTTGCAGATGTATATGCGAGGTGTTCACTAGTGAATGTGAGAGCATTTCTATAGTGTGTGTTTGAGGTTAATTTTCAGTTGTGTGTGTGTGAGGTTAATTTGCAATATTAAGTGTTTGAGGTTTAATGTTCATTTGTGTGTGTGAGGTGTTCACTAGTCAATGTGAGAGTATTTCAGTAATGTGTGTACAAGGCCAGATGTTTTCAGTAGTGTGTGCGCGAGGTTAGTTTGAATTTTGTCCTTGTGAGCCTCTCCGCTCACACAGGGTTCAAATCAGGACGGAAAGAGCAGGTTGGTGAAACACAGGCATTTATTAACTCCAAACAATAACATGTGCGGGTCTCAAACGTTGCCCGGGTGGGAAACTTCACAGGTCCTTTGGCGACCTTCCAGGATCCCGCCTACTGCATAACAGACCAGAACCAGGTTACGACATGCTTTTCTTCCTGCACTGATTACCTGATTCCGATCAGCTGTCTGGCCTCCGGCCGAGCCACTCCCTTCACTCCAGCAGCCAGCGCCTAAACCAAACCCCGCTGCCACAGTCCTACACGGCCCTTCATATCTGGGAGTTTTTGTGCGCGCTCCCGCAAGGTGCAGTCAGCATGCATAACACGGCATAACAACGGTGCTAACAGTTCACGAGCGTGCTCGTTAGAGTTGTGTACAATTGTTTTCATAATTTTACGTGAAGAAATGTACTTTGTCATTGTATAAGATATGTTACGGAATCATACAAATAAGATGCATTCAACCCATATACAGTGGAGATAGCAATGAGTGAAAAAGCGGATAACATTTTTTTTTGTGATGAATCACTTAAAGGGGAAATACAAAAGTTCAAATGTAGTACTCCACAAAGTTTGTTTATGTGTGCTAAAATTATCAATTATGTTAGTGTTATATTGACAGAATAGGTTTAGGTTAATTTTTTTTATGGGATCTGACCAAAAGTACATTTAGAAATTCTGAGGGAAAAGTCAGAATTTTTACTTGAAAATTCTCACTAACGACCTCACAATTTAGATCAAAGATCAAGTTTTCCCTCAGAATTCTTACTTTATTTTCAAAATTCAGATTGTTTTTTTCTCAGAATTCATCGAAAATTAAATCACTTTTCGTCAGATCTCAGAAAAATCTGCCCTAATATTCAAATCGCAGGAGACGCAATTTTTGTTTGGTGGTGCTGCAGAGATGTCCCTGCCTACAAATTGTGTTCTACAGATTTAAGAAAACGTCTGATAATTTAAAATATATCTTTCAATGATAATGAGAATAACGATTAATAAATATCGATCTTTTCAGTATTGTGAATCATATAACAATTGATCACATCGTAATAAATATTTTTTCCAAATCGTGCAGCTCTAATTTGCTAGAATATTTTGAGTTTGTCTGTGTTTCTGAGTTCTTGTCTTTTAACTGTTTTTTCATTAAATATTGTATTTTACCTTCAGATACATGTTGATTGTCTGTGTGTTCAGGGAGGGAACTCTGCGCCCCGGGGATCGTCTCCTCAGCGTGGACGGCGTCCCGCTCCACAACGCCAACCACTGCGACGCTCTCAGTGTGTTGGCTCAGTGTGGCCAGGAAGCCCTGTTCCAGATAGAGTATGACATCACTATCATGGGTGAGACACACACACACACACCACACAATGCCAATTCTAGAGTCTGTGGGGGCTCTAGGCAAACAATCACTGGGGGCCCCTCGAACCAGCTTTTCATCACCACGTTGCGTTGCCAACATTTGTCCAGTCTTAAAAAATATGTCATGCCTGCACCACTCTATTCAAAATTGGATGTGTTTTTTCCATGTGTTGGTATTGTCTGTCACCTCAGGCTGAGCTCTGCCTTTTTTTGGGTAAACTGCTCAATTTAACTGCTCATTTTAACATTAAGAATCCCTCGGTCATCACTTCTGATAGTCATTGCTTTCAAAGGCATTTTTGCCTCAAGCTGGTGTACTATTAATGTTGGTGATACAGAATGTAAAATGTAAAAGAATGTTGTTCTGTCATATCACAGGAGCATCAGATCAGAGTTAAGGGCATAATAATTCATTTTGACTCTCCCACTCAGACACAGTAACGAATGCCTCCGGGCCGCTGTTGGTGGAAATAGTGAAGTCGCCGGGAGCAACGCTGGGCATCACGCTGACATCGGCCAATCATCGGAATAAGCAGGTCATCGTCATCGACCGGGTTAAACCTGGCAGCGTGGTGGACAGGTACACACACGCACTCAAGCACGCACGCACGCACGCACGCACGCACGCACACACACACACACACACATACACACAGACACACACTCAGACACTCAAACAAACACACAGACACACACTCAGATTTCCACATGTACCTGTCAAACTGCACCCCTGCAGTTTGACCATGATATATTCAAGATGAGATAAATCCCAAGTCGTTAAGAGTCAATGTTCAAGGTTTGAACATAGTTTTTATTCTGCTTCTGGTTTTTAATTCTCAGGCTACAGGCAGGCTGAGTGTGGTGAAGGTCACATGAAGCCAGAAAGAAACTCCAAAATATTTTTCAGAGAAAATGTATTCTTACTGCATATGGATTCACAGCGTCATTACCATATTCTCCTGAAACAACATTTTACATCAAACAGTAGTAAAGGACAGCACTTTATGAAAGTAAATGTGATTGAAATGAGGGTTAAAGGCATTAATATTAAGTCAATCTGCCTTATTTATTCATGTTAATCTTATATCATAATAGTTGTTGTATTAAGCTTGATTAGAGGCAAATGGGCTGACAAAGCTCTGTAACAAAGAGGAATGTGTGATATAAAAATGTGATATAAATATTAGGGCTGGGACTTTAACGCGTTAATTAAGATTAATTAATTACACAAAAATTAACGCGTTAAAAAAATTAACGCATTTTAATCGCACTTATTTTTGCACCGCGGAACGTTTCTCACTGGATGAGTTTCAGGGGTACCGATTATACTGAAGCACCAACTAACGTTCATTACTTCAGACAAAAACAAAACACAGTGAACAATAGTCAAACGTGAACGAAGAAGCTGATGAGACCGCTTTGGTTGGCCCCGTGAATGGGACATTTTGTTTTAAAAAACGGACGGATGGAAGCGTCAATAAGAGCACGGTTGTTTGCAAATTATGCAGAAAGGAATTCGCATATCACCGCAGCACATCAAGCCTCAAGTATCACCTCAATGCAAAACATATAGCAGCTAGCGTGGAAGCTAGCGTGGACGTTAGCCCGACTCGGAGTACAAGGACCCACACCCAATTCGCGTTGATCAAACAGTGGCCTATGCAACAGAGAGATTTTATTTTTCATCAGGATATTGGAAGAATAGGAGGGATTGAGGTCAATCACTGGCACTTTTTTATTTTATTTTAAATGGTACACTTTATGTTGAACTATTTATTACGTTGTTGGTGCAACTGGCACTTTATGTTGAACTGTTTATTGTTTTGGCCAAGGTTATTGAGAGAGTTGGACTGAAATTATTAATTTTTTAAATCAACTGTTGGTAAATCAACAAAGTCTGTTATGGCCTCTGAAGCAACAGAGAGATGTTTTCTAATAGTCAGGGTTTCCAATGTTCTGAATGTACTTGAAAGTATTGTGTTTTACTTAAAAAACAAAGTGTTATAGTTTACAGAAGGTCGACCTACCTATAGGCTACCTGAATCTCTGAAATGTACTATATTCCTAAATATGCTATTGCTACACTTTATGGCAAAAATTGCACTTTTCTGTTGGTCTTGGTTAAGAACCTCCTTGAAAAAATAAACAATGTTTTGTTGCTTAAGCTTATGTATTCAGTCATTATTCAA
>NW_011369158.1:0-5060 GCF_000735185.1 Notothenia coriiceps | reverse complement strand
ATATAGCTAATTCTCTTGCAGATTGTCTCATTTGATTATGAATGTAACGTTTATATAGGGGAACTACACTGTTAGCAGTAACTTGGTATGCATGTATTTCATGTTAGCTTAGCTTGTTAGCCTGAGCTAGCTCTGTTTACTTCCAGTTCGGAGGCAGCAGGTCCCGCCTCGGCTCCGCCTGTTTGCCCTTATTTGGAGCAGGCGTGATTAGACTCTGACGTCGCTGTCAAGCGTTAGTGGCCGACTCCGCCTACTAAGGGCTTCTCGGCAACTCTGCAGAATCCTATGGGTGACGTCACGGACACTACGTCGATTTATATATACAGTGAGCCACCACTTGAGAATTTTCATATTTTTTAAGAATATTTTTTCTTATGTCCATCTTCAAAAACTCTGAGTCCGACTGACAGTTTATTTTAAACATTGTCACAGCTCACAGGATAGGTACCTGTCAGCCAATAAGACAGATGTTTATTTCCATTCAACTTTCTGGTTGGCCTGGTGTCTTTCCTCTGTTGCATTCACTGAACACGGGAAATTACAATCCTGCCGTCCTCTCTTGTGTCATGATGAGTTGCAGGTAAAGCACGGTTAATGTATTATATTATTGACTCAATAATTTAATACATGACTTTGAGAGTAGGCAATCTTGGCATATTAACACAATTAATTAAACTTATCAAGGCGACGGTGTACTGAGATTTTTTTATTTATTTGTATTTGTTTGTTTGTTTTTTGATCGCTGCACTGCAGAGAAGTTGCGATTTGTTTATTTAAGTGACGAAACTGTTTCAACATTGTCTGGTAAGATACCTTCATTTGTGTTTAAAGAAGAGAACGAACAGTGAATAAATGGAAACGATAACATGGAAATAAATGTACCAAAAACAAACAATATATCTCTGATTGATGTGTGAGCGCGTCGGCCAGGCGCTAAAACCAAAGAACAGAAAAGAGCTTAAGAAAGTGGGAAAGGATTGCTCTTTTAAATATGTCATTATTGTTTTCCATTTTGGAACGGTTGATGCTTCCTTATTTTTTCCACTTCTTCTTTCCCTTCTTCTTATAAACAATTGACAAAAAATGAACTTGCCGTCCGGTTGGTTATCTTATTTTCCCAGGATATTTAATAAGGCGAATCATTGGGGCAAAAAAAAAGCTAACAGGTAACATATTTGTGGCTTTATTTCTTCAGTGACGTTGTGACATCACTATGGAACACTTGTGCTTCTATTGGCTAGCCCAGCGGTCCAACACACTGTACGTGATAGGCAAAGGGGAGGGGACATCTCTAAGCAGTTGACCAATCCCTGAAAATTACTAAAATCCAAAATCCTACCATAGCTCAAATGTTGCTGCAGTACACGATTTATTTTGGTCCAGGATTACATTTGTCCTAAAATGAGTTCTGTTCTCAGGCACCACCCTGTAGACCTGAGCTGATCATCATGTGGAATTTCTCATTCTGAAGTGTGAAACTTGTCTGAAGGTGTTTGATTAACCAACATGTCTGCAGCCCGCTTGCATCAAAATGGCAGCGTCTCAAGAGATAACCCACCCAACTCTGGATTCTGTCCTGTTTCTTTCCCAAAACCCCTGATGCATTTTCTCTCAATCTCTTCCTTTGTCCTCCTTTTTTCTTTTACCATCTTAATTTCCTCCTCGTTGATATTCTCTCTCCCCATAATTTTCCTTGAAATCTGCTTGATCATTTATCTTCTTCTTTCTCCTATCTCTCCATCATCCAGGAAGGCTGAGAGGAAGATGAGTGCATTGAAGAGACAGAAGGAAGAGTGTGTGGTGAAAGAGGAAAGGACTCGGCATTACATGGGAGCTGTCATTTCTGTGGCCGAGCACATTTCCCAGGAGAGAGACCAACTCATAAAGATGGTACTGCTGATATTATTTATACTGTATTACTAGTTCTTCTATATCACATGGTACATATATGGTAGCATATAGCATAACATGTCAACTACAACTGACACCCTATTGAGTGGAGCAGTGATGACGTTTTTTGGTAGCAATATCATTTTTCCATTGGATTTTGGAAAATTGCAAGACAGAAACATTTATGATACTAAAAGACACATTATTATTTTGTAGGCGTAGTAACCAGAATAAGTAGCTAATGTTAGGCTATAACAAACTACATCATTGTCACATAATTTCATCTCACCACCACTAAGCTCAAGGCGGCTAATGTTTGGTGTGATTAGAATCAAAGGGGGAAGTGTACATTGTTACAGCAAAAGATAGACAAAAATAAAACACTATTACAGTAGATAAAAGACATGCACAAAATATATCAAATAAAAAAAAGTTATTCCAATTTACAAGTTACATTCGTGAAACTTGTAAATTGATGCTTACTAGTCTTATATAGTCACTTGTTAGCATCTTTGAGTCAAAAGCCAAAGCCGATGGTGCTTTCATGTACGGGTGCAGGAATGAGTCCTGAAACCTGGAAATGAGTTAGCATTTACACAGTTCCTTCGTCTCAAAGTCAACCATTTTTTTGAACATGTTTTTTGTTAAATGCCTAAAATATAGTCAGTGGTTAACAAAAGCTTACAGGATTTTCTCGTTTTGTTCTACGAAATCGGTAAATACCCCACTGGTGAATGTACGAAGCTGTATCATAAAAACGGTTGATGCTAACAAGTGACTAAATGAGACTAATAGACGTCATCAGACTGATCACAGGTCGCCTTTAGCTTAGCGGTGGGAACATGAAGTCATGCAGCCGTGAAGCAGTTCCATCATAGCCTAACGTCTGCTATTTGCTTCTAGCTATTGCATTTAATCTTCAACTATTATAGAGGTCGTGTTCAAATGTGGTGGTTCTCCTGCTAGTATATAACATTTGCTTTTGCCAGAGATCTTATTTTGTGCAATAATCCAAAGGAAAATCCCATTTCCTTTTTTGTCGAGGGAGCCCTTGCACTACTATCCGGGTCTGCCTACACATTGGATCCCTTTTTATCTCTCTATAACAGTATGCAAACCATTCTTCCAAATGTGTTATTTCATGAGCTTTAAGTCGTACTGTGGAAACAACATGAACACTCTAAAGAAGATGTGCTGTATTTTATTGTTCAGATCGTTTAAACAACACTTTGATATCTTCTTCAGAGGTCTCTTGACTTGATGGTGCGTTCAAGTTAATTCTCCCAGTCAGGATAAGCAGCACAAAAGGCCTATCTTGAAATGTTGATAAAAGTAAAATATAAATGTGTATCTGCACTGTGATTCTGATTTTTTCATAATAGGTTCTTTCTTTGACCACTATACACCTTTCCACCTAGTTTCAAGAAATCCTATAAAAAAAATTCCGTAATACAAACAGGTTAAGCCAAATTGAAATATCGAAATAAACATAGTATGGTATGTTGAATATGAGTTGCAACTAAGTATTTCTTTTGTATTTTTTAAGTGTCATACTCTACTCTCCTGCTCCTATTTATGTGAATACAATTGTTTTGCAAATTAGACATGATTTGCAGTGTTTACTAACCCTTCAGGCTATTGTTAGCTTAGGTAGTTTGCAACAGATGATTCAACTTAAATGCAGGCACCAAATCTCAGGTATGGTTAAAAGGCAATTTACTTGGTTATTTGTTCCAATGTGAAAGCAGGTAGGATTAGAAAAACAACCGCAGGAGAGCTCGCAGTCTCCCAGAACATAAACCGGCATGCAGGAATCTGTCAAACTGACTAACCCCCGATAAAGCTCCCCTGAAAAAATACTGAGGAGCAGCTGAGTAATACAGAGCAGCCGTGCTGCAGCATGTGGCTGATGACAGAGGGCAGATTTTCGTGAACCTTTTGTTCTTTTTGCCAGGAGTTGTTTGTATCATTTTTCACAGCGGTGCAGTTTCCCTGCCACCTGAGGGCCACTCTCCATGTCAGCCATGAAATACAGGGAAGATACTGCAAGTAACCCCAGGCGATGGGATAAGTGTGACTGATTATGTGATGACACTCCTCTGAATTTACTGAGGTGCCTGCAAAATACCTGTTTCATACACTGCAGACATTTTGACTTGTAATTGCACAATCTTTGTAAGCCAGATCCATAATGATGGTGAACAGCTGGCTCACTGCCATGGCTCACCAGGACATTTTGGTGGAACTGAGCCATCGTTTCTATCACCTGTGCTGCTCCTGCTATGACCTCTTAACAGACATAGAGCCAGTTAAATGATTTACTCAGTAAACTAAAAGATTAATAATATACAACGACAAACTGGGAGCAATGTTAACTAATGATTACTAGTGATAATTAATAGCTTTTTACCTTAAACAACCACAGGATGAAGAGTTGAGGCTTTTTGTCAATTTTCGACACATTTAAAATGAACTGCAAACATTCTAAGTCACTTCAGGGTAGTAGTAGAAACATTGATGGGACATTTACACAAGGCATTTAGTTGCATTTACTTCAGCATCAGAATCAGAAACAGGTTTATTGCCAAGTGGTTAACACATTCGAGGATTTTGGCTTGGTGTTTTTGGTGTATACATAAACATACATACAGAAATATAAAACGGCGATAACATTTTTTGAAGAAAACTAGAATAACATTAAAATTAGGGCCGGGACTCGATTAAAAAAATTAATCTAATTAATTAGAGGCTTTGTAATTAATTAATCGAAATTAATCACATTTTTAATCACATATAAATATTTGACCTGAGAACAGTGAGAAGCAATTTTTTTCACATGGATTTTAGTATACCATTGAATAATGACTGAATACATAAGCTTAAGCAACAAAACATTGTTTATTTTTTTCAAGGTGGTACTTAACCAAGACCAACAGAAAAGTGCAATTTTTGCCATAAAGTGTAGCAATAGCATATTTAGGAATATAGTACAGACTTTGTTGATTTACCAACAGTTGATTTAAAAAATCTAATCAATTTCAGTCCAACTCTCTCAATAACCTTGGCCAAAACAATAAACAGTTCAACATAAAGTGCCAGTTGCACCAACAACGTAATAAATAGTTCAACATAAAGTGTACCATTTAAAATAAAATAAAAAAGTGCCAGTG
>NW_011369157.1:0-3251 GCF_000735185.1 Notothenia coriiceps | reverse complement strand
GTTAAAAAAGGTAAAAAATAAAACAGCATGATGGGATGCGCAGTACTAGTAGAGAGAACCAAATATATAAAGCACTTTTTTGTTAATGTATGATTTGCTGCATATAAGGAATAAAAACAAAAAATACCTCTGTCCCATAGTGAAGTATCATTATTTTTGCATCGTGTTGAATCGCATCGTATCGCCCCGAATCGCATAATGTTGAATCAAATCGTATCGAACTGTTTCGCAGTAGGGGTGAATCGTATCGTATCGCATCGCCCGGTGTTTCAAATGTATCGTTAATGTATCGTATCGTTGGCAACGTATCGAGATGCGCATAGCATCGCCTCAGCGATGGAGATGCACATCCCTACTCCCTACAGGAAGATCACGCAGACTGCGTGGGGCCTCAACTCGCGGAGGGGGCCTCATTTTGCGGAGGCAGCCTCAACTCAGCCACAAATGCGGCGCACCTAGCGGCGCAATTAGAAACAGGGGGCCTCATCATCTAACTTTGCGTGGGGCCTCAAGTTGGCCAGGGAGAGCCCTGGACTTGACAAATACATTAAACACACACATCCTCCTACAAACACACACTCTTGTTCCTCCTCTCTGTCTCTGTCAGTGTTAAGTGCTCCCTGTGACCCCGGCTAATAGTGTTCCAATTCGGCTCATGTCTCCATTGGGAAACACTACAGTAAACACATTCAATAAACACAGTTTATACATTTCTAAGTTGTTATCAGCCAGGAAGAAAGCTGCTTTGCAGGCTTCTGTTTTTACAATGATAAGTTTGTTTCATTTACATTCTTATTGATTAGTACAGCTAATTATAGCCATTTGTTTAACCTGTTTGTGTATCTGCTTAAGTATGCATATGGTGCCTGAGGGAGAGGGCTATTTTAATGCCGTGACACACACAACAATTAATATTGGTGGGTACATTAATATTTTCTTCTCACTGTACATTTCGAAAACTAATATTACAGGAAATTATATAATCCTAGCTTTAACATCTAAAACACCATGTCTGTAAGAGATATTCTGAGGCCTTTACCAGTGATTAAAATGTATGTCATTAAATGAATTGCGTTGTATTTTAATCTCATTTGTCCTTTGATTGCGATGCTTTATCTTGTAGGACACAGTCTGAGTTTACTATTAAATGCAATTATAAGAAGACAAAACTATAGCAATACTTGAGAAAAAAATAAAAAGGGACAGTTTATACTGTCATGTCATACTGTAGCTGATGACATATACAGTCGGAAAAAATCTTCTTACAGGGATTTCTTTTTTTTTGTTAGTATAAGAGCCTGATACCAATCCTCTGAACCACTGTACACACTTTATATGTTTTTTGTCAATGGGTGTAAAAAAATAAAAAGCCTCTCAGGACTGATGGCTAGATATTGAAATGGTACGGTGGCGTACAGGTGCAAACACGTTACAACGGCCCAAACAATTTCCATTAGGAGAAACACAGTGCAGTTTAAAAAACCATGCTAATATTAAAAGAGAAATGGGCCAAAACGTATGCAAATGAAGAAACTTCTTCACCAACTTCAAAACACATGCGCAGAAATTAAAGCACATTCACCTACTTGACAGAACATGTGTGTGTTTTCATCTTTCGGACACCATAGGATTGTCATGATTTTGTTTTGTGTTTGTATAGTTTCCTGTTTTTACTTTGAAATAAATGTTCTCCTTGTGTATCTGCTTCCTGTCTGTGTTTTCCCTCCTCCCTGATTGTCTCTGTGTTCACCTGTTGCCTGTGTTTCACCTCCCCTCTCCAGCTTTTGATTCCCCCTGTGTATTTAGTCTAGCTTTCCCTTGTCTTCCTTGTCCTTGCTCCGATCCCCACTGCTCAGCACGGCACTCCGGTGTCCCGGGTTCCCGTGGGGCTTTGCTCGGCAGAGCATGTGACGGTAGCATGTAGCAAGTTATTATTTTCACTGTAACCTAATGGAAAATAAAGTGTGGAGTTCCATACTGAACACACCGCCTCCGACTCCCATTCATCGGCTCTACAACACACACAAAACTAAAATCATGACAAGAAGAGGGATGTAAAGGCGGTTAGTTGTTAGTTAACTTACAGAAATTACATTGATTTGATCAATTGGGTTATGCCTAAAAATTGTGAAAGCTCTCAAAAACTAAAAAATCTTACCCTTTTTTAACATGTTTAAAATAAGTACTTCTCCTGTTCTTTATGATGGAGGAATGTATTTGAGTTTTGTGTGTTAAGTTCTGGGTTTTATTTTGCTATTCTGTTCTCTCTGTCTCTTGTTTTCTTCCTGTGTTTTTCCTCCTGTGTCTGATTGTCTCATTGTGTTCACCTGTTGCCCTTGTGTTTCTGCTTCCCCTTCCCAGCTGTGTTTTGTCCTGTGATTACCCTTTGTGTATTTAGTCTTGTCTTCCCCTGTGCTCCATGTCGGTTCGTTGTATTTTCTCACTCTCCATGTTTGTCACTTATCTCATGCTACCTGTTTATGATTCACGCTTTTTTGTTCTTGTTTTTTCAGCTTTATTTAAATAAAGCTCGCTTTTGTTTTGAAACCCGCTTCCTTTTGTAACTGCATTCGGGTCCTACCTTTTCCACGGCATCCTGACATGTATACTGTGTGTTTTTACATTTATCCGCGATAGCAATGGTTCAAGGTAATACTGATGGGTTGCCATGGTTTTGATAGTGAGCACTGACAATCCTCAATAAATTCTCTTTACTTTTCACTCTCAGATAGTGGGATAAAAGCCAAGGTCTATAGAAAACTGAAAGTGTATGCAGACGTATTCAAATCAAAAGACTGACAATGTAAAACTAGCATTTATGGATAAATAGTGCAACGTTAAACTAACATGGGCTGTAACACACAAAGTTATGAGGGACTGTATGCAGGTTCAAAATACTGTTTTAAACAAACAGCTCAATGCCCTTTTTGGCAGGGTTTCTATTACAAGGTGTTGGTAGACAAAGGGTTAACCAAACAGGCTCTTTTGGCAGGAGAGTTATCCAGTACATGTCGCGTTTTTGTAAGGTCTGGTGTTGGGCTTGAACTTCAGGTGTTTTACAAACAGTATTTGGCAGGGTCGTCTGTGTCCTTTGGTCTAAGGAATTGGCAGAACATTGTGTTTTGGAAGAAGAAAAGTTGTCTTTGTTTTTGTTGAAACTTTGAATTTATTGGCTACATATTACACAGATTATGCACAGCGGGAGCAGCAATAACCGTCAAATAATAATTCAGACAGGGGAGCTCCGCACC
>NW_011369156.1:7050-25534 GCF_000735185.1 Notothenia coriiceps | reverse complement strand
TATACAGCACCACGGCTTCCATAGATGACATTTTTTATGTATTTATTGTCAAAGCATTTAATATATTGCTATCGGGATGTTAAGAGCATTCCATGGAATATAACAAAAAGTGTTTCTGAAGTGAATTACCTACCCCACCTTTAACCTTCCCCTGGGCAAAGACACTTAAAGACAAATGATGCAGCATAAAAGCAAACATATTTCTTGTCCAATTCTATTAGTGTACTCAAAGGACCTTGGGAATGGAGACCAGGAACAGACTTTGATGCCGAGATCTCCACTGGGAAATATAACTACATAAATCTCATCGTCAGAACATGACTTCTGCAGAATGTGACCGCAGACACGGTGCTCTATGAGATACATCTGTAAAGTACAGACAGAGGAGAGAAAGAGGACAAGCCAGCATTGCTATGGGACAAACAGAACAGTGAGAGCAGAGCTGAAAGCAACCATATATTAGAGAGCTCTAATTCAGCTCCCTAAAGGTCACCCTGTCTATAGACCCAAGTTTGGATCGTATCCAGCACTGTTATGTAAACCCAGCTTCATATCTAGATCAAGGAAATAAACCACCAGGGGGCACTATGTCACGCTCTATGTTATTAGACACTCAAAGTAGTAGATGACTGGATGTCTTTTCAGATATATGCCACAAAACCAGGGATGAGCACAGGTATGGGCTAATGTTGCCCGCGGAACGGCCCGTTTGCCCTATTTGGCTGACCTGCCCCTCTGGAGAGAGCGAGAGTTTGTTTTTATAATTTTTTTATGTGGCCGAATCAACATGATAAGCCCACAATTAGTATTGTAGTGTCTCGCTGCGGGAAACACACTTTGTCAGCGCTGTCATCTGCCGGTGCGTTAAAGACCACCTCAGTGTCGGATTTTGGAAACTTGATTTTGAGTTTTCTCATGGCAGTTAGGGTATAAGGGACAAACCAGGGGACTTTACTTCCTCTTGATACCGTTGGTTATTACAAAAACACCTTAATATAGCCTACTTGTTGTTATTGTGCTTCTGTCTTTCTGTGTCTTTTCATCTGTAAACTCCCTCAACGCGCCGCTCGCTCTCTTTTCCTGATCGCCCTTTCACGGGTGAACAGTTCACTGTCCCGTCGCTTCATTGTAGGATTTCTGCCATGTCTCTACCACTTTAGTTTGACCATCTCTGTTACTAAGTTATGGAATACTAAATAAATAAGTAATTACCGTTACTGCGCTCATGATAAGAATGATAAGAATAAGAATAATGCGTATTGAACTGGTTTCATTCATTAGTGAGTTTATTTAAGGTAATTAGTTAGAGTCCCTATTTTATCAGTATGTCTGCACAGATGGTCAAACTACATTAGAACAGAATTGTCCCCATTTTGTCTTTAATATTTACTAACATTAGATATTTTAATGAGATATGGACCGCAAAACAAAACATTTCCCTGGTTTTCATTTTTAAAATCAAGTCACTGAATGCTAGTAGTCGCCTTAGCTTATTTTGTTATGAGATGTGAATTACTGTTCAATTTAGTTGATGTAATAATCGTTTGGTTTCTTTTACATTTAAAAAGTTACAATTTTCAAAAGGTCTTATGTTTTTTTTCGGGGGGAGGCCCTTTTTCCAGTTTAGAGCAATAGCCCCTCCACATGTCTGTGCACGTCCCTGTGTGGTATTAATCTTCTCGTCTTACTCGTAGGGTATTTTTTAACCACATGAATGCACGTACTACTGGCTTTCCACTCATTGTTCTTACTTGGATTACTTTTCATTGAAACAATCATGAACATTATCATCAAAAGATGCATCAAGAAATGTTAATGAAGTACATTTCGATGGGGTTTGATAGTGCACATGCATTTTAAAAGTCAGTTCCTTTAATGCATCAAAGGAAAATCTGATGGAATAGAAAGTGAAAATTACCTAAAACGGACCTTCCATACTGTCAATGGACCATAATATGATACAAATCTTAAGGAATAATCAGTTTCTCTTTTTTTCCTGTAAAGATATTTTTGTATCGAGGTCATCTAGCATCCCTACTGCTTTTCCAGAGCAGTTTTTTCTTTCATTCCATCTCTGTCTGTTTCATTGTCACCTTCTGTACATGTATATATTTTTTCCTTTCACTTCTGCCCTTGTATTTCCATGGGAGTAGGACACAGTCTGAAATAGAGACCAGAAGAGGGTCGAGGTGAAGTTGTCTTTTACGCTACAGGAGCTAAAAATCCCTTTTCCTCTATACTCCCCTGTAATAATGTTTCAAATGTCAAACCTTGGTCGTGATTGCCTTCCCCATATTAGATGTGGCATTTCACCGTGAACTCTGTTGGAGGTGAGATACAAATCCTTTCAGATTACTTCCGATGGTGTTTCTTCAGGTTTCAGGATGGAATCTCAAAGGTTTACGATTGAGACGTGAACATTGACAGCATAGCTTTGTGTAACTTAAAGCACATCAGCTCATGGGAACCCACGGATAGAGGAACGAAGAAGCATGGCTAAAACAGAAGCTAGAGTTGTTAACTTTCTGTAGATCGTGTGTAACCGCTTTGTGAGTTTTTCTCCAACTCCTTTCCCCCCGCCTGTAATCCCAGGTTACTCCATGGCTGTGTGTGTCTGAGATCTTGGAGCTTTCAAGGTTCTGCACCCTAACTGGTGTATAAAGTGACTCACCACCACACTGCAGTCTGCACACTAAACAATCACATTCCCTGAGCACTGAGAATAAATCTGCTCCAGTTTACAGTTTTCCTTCTCCCACATTTCTTGTATATTTGATGCCATGATTCACCGGCTTTGCATTTCTTCTCTGAGAACATTTTTTGGTGCAAAGACAATTTTTTTGCCCTGTTAAGTGTGGCCCATTTTTTTTTTTTTATGTATGGGTTTTGGTCTTTATTTTTCTATTGCTGTCTCCTTCCCAGGGCCTCTTCAGCACATTTGCATGGCCTACTTTCTGTATGGGGTTTGGATTAATACCCACAAGTAGACACTTGAGCAGTACACACTTCCCCTGCCGTGACTAGCAGTGGGCTTCCCTGAATGAACTGATCTACTTAAGGCTTGATCTGTATAATGCCTGTTTTACCATCCGGGTGCATACTCCCCATCAGCATCGTGAACACGCGACACCTCTGCAAGGTCAAAATAAATCCACTCTTCTTAAGGAGAGATATTTTATACAATAATTATATTAACACAGCAGAGATATATACTCTGTACCCTATAATTATTGCGCGATGATTCCTTTGATTACGAGAGTAATCTAATACAGTCATATATAATAATAATGTAAAACACATTTTTACTTTTATACGTCAAGTACAATTTGCTGATAACACCTTCTTACATTATATTAGGAATTTTCCTTCATTCTAGTAATTTGACATCGGAACTTTCACTTTATTAAAAGCTCTGAATACTTCTTCCACCGCAAAATACTCTATAGGGGAAAGGAAAACCTCTCGGAGGCACCTACTGCTAATTAAGGTTATTGATCCTTTGCAACAGATTTTCAGAGGACAACACACACAAATGTTGTCGTAGAGTTTTTCCGTGTGCCTCGGAAACAGTCGCTCCCACAGAGTGTGGTGCGTTTACATCCACTTGTCACAGACTCTTTCAATTTGAATTTCAGATATGCAACAGCTGAATCTAGTCAAGAACCGACAGCTGTGTCTTCTTTACTTGAGAGGGAATCTGTTTGCCTGCTGCAAATCCGTGAATTGCATTGGCCTGTGCTCATTATGAAATTGACTAACACTCATATGAAAAAAGCAGCAACAAATTGTAAGTAAACTGAAGACAAAACAACATCAGCTAATAAATCAGCCTTAATGAAATTATTAGCAATTTCTAACTTTGATTTCTTCCTTTGCAAGTAACTTTACCTGTTTTAAAGTTTACAGTATATACACATTGTAGGCATTGTAGACACTCATTTGCAGTGTTGGAAGAAGTAATCAGATATTTTACTATTATGCTTTTTGCGGTTTTCCCTTTCCTGTAGTGTATAGATTTGAGTTCATGTAAAAGGCTAAAATCCCAAACTTCCCTATTACCTATTGGCTAGCGCTTCAACATATTGTACGTGAAAGGCTAAGGGGCGGGACCTCTCTAAACAATTGAACAATAACAACATAATTGGCCAACCAACCAATCACAGCAGACTGGGCTCTGGTTTCAGACAGAGGGTGAAGAGAGGTGCTACAGCACAGGCAGTATGAGACAAATAAAGAGCTTTTTGAACATTAAACATTTCACAGTAGAGGCACACAATACAGTAATGAAAAACGGATGAAAATTAGCATAATAGGTGCCCTTTAATACAAATACAACTACTATGGTTTTAAAATACTCCATTAAAAGTAAAAGTCCTTATTTCAAAATGTTACTTAAGTAAAAGTATAATCAAAATGCACTTGAGGTACAAAAAGGAAAACTACTTGCAGATTAGATATTTTTACAGTTTTATATTTTTATGCTGATTATATCATCCAGAGCATTTTAATCAATGTGGACCAACACATTTCTTATGAGTAGACAGTATGTAGTAACTTGTAGTGTTGGAATACATGTAGTTGAGTAAAACGTTACTTTCCACCACTGCTCATTTGTTTATTTAATACATACTGTTTATCTATGAAAAACAAAAAAATCAATGATAGGCTTCACCTGTCAACCTCAATGCTTTACCTCCAGGGTATTTCAGTATTTTTCCCGGGGAAGAAAATAGACCCATATTGAAGTGTCAAAGGCAAAACTTCATAGCAAATGATCAGCGGCATGACATATTTGCAGGCATTTCTTCAGTATTTGGGAGGAAAAAGAAACAAAATATCAGAAAGCTAATCCCCCACTGCATTTGCAATGCTTTCTGGGACACCAGAACCTCAGGAGGAAGCCGTCTGTGTTGCACTATAAACAACTTCTCTGAGTTTGTGTTGGGGGTTACTTTGAGCGAACAGGAGACAGGCATGGAGGTTTGCCATCTCCCTAAGATTGGAGCAGCAAGTAAAAGATGGGGGGAAATGGATGAGAGATAGAGAAGGGAGGGAGGGGGGGGCGATGGAGAGCAGGGTTCATATATAATGGCTGACTGGTAGAGAATGAGAATTGGCTGTTTTTCATTTCACCTGTCGTTGTAAAAAAGGAAGCGCCTGTCACAATGAGGGCAATGTCACCGGGAGGGACGATGTTTCCATGACAACAGGGGAATTTCTTCGCCCCTGTCTTTCTTATTTGTCTTGAGCATGGGATAAGGTCTTTAAGCAGGGGCGTGATTCCTCTACACGGGACACAAATGAACGCTTGTTCCCTCCGTGCTGTGACACCATCGTTGCATCTCCCTCCTCTCCTCATCGTCACATGGACTCGTCGCATCTCTTTTCCTCCGTGCCGCTCTTAATTCTACTCATATCAAGCTGCACCTTTTGATCATCACTCCGCTTGTTCTACATCAAACACCGGCAGTGAGCACTTACAGTCTGTAGTGCTGTGGCACCGCTAATGTGTCACATCTGTGTTTAACATCTCGGCAAAATAATGACTTTGTCGTTTACGGATTCTTACGTTTTGCAAGGAAAAGAAGGAACTGCCGATTTGTCCGACTGAATAAAGGGCGCATGAGGTTAAGATCCCATGTTGCTGTCTATAAAGATAACAACAACCCATTGGGTTTAGGGACGTCTCCCGTGCAATCCATGAAATCCCCAGGATGAAATGTATCAGCGCTGTGATCCGGGATAAGGCGGTGCTGCATACTGATACACAGCAGTGAGCCACTTCATCCGAATGGGTTATTAAGTGAAGCAGAAAAAAAACATCTTAAACCTCTGCTCAGTTATCATTACAGTGTGTAAAAAGATCTGTTCACAGAAACCCCATGTACATTAGAGCTGCTCTAAAGAGAATAATCAATCAAACATACTCATATAACACCTTCCAAGGAATTTCTGATTTTTTTAAAAGGTTACCGCCCAAAACATGGCTTTTAGACATTTGCAACAAACTAATCAGGTGCATACAAAAATACATACATGAATAAATCAGCAGAAAAGAGATTACGATATAAAATGAATAAGACAACCATGTACATGCATCAAAGGGACATGGTTGTATTGTAAATCTATCCCTTTATTATAGATAAACTCTTTCTTGCATACTTATTTTCATTGTATTTTGGCTATACAAACCAATACTCAGCTGCTAGTGATGGTGCCACTGATTCAGATACGATCTCCCATAAGGTTTTGCTTGGTTTGTATTGTTGAGGCCTTGATGGCTTGCCCACATTCAGACCTGCTGTTGAAATAAGAAACAAGTTCCGGCCAAATCAGAGGGACACTTTTCCATTGTCAAGCAGTTGGACTATGATGGGGCCAATCTGTACCATGCAGCGAGGGACAGTCCCCTGTAGGCTCATGATTGTAATGCACTACGTGTATGTTCCACCATCTCATTCTCTGCATGTGGGCTTTTCGTTCTTAGAACACACATTATGGCATTGAGTCAATCTCCAAGGACCAAGAGTACAATCGCATGCACTGTTTGCAAGATGTATTTACTTTGGGAAACGGTTATAATCAAGGTCCATTTCACCTTCAATGAAGCAGATTATTACGTCCTATATCACTATATTTCATCCTGGTTTCAAAATCCTTTCTCGGATATATTTATTTTCAATAGTAAATAGCATTTCTATTTGTCAGTGAGGCAATCGAATAACGTCAAATTGAATGGTATAAATCCAGTGATTAATGGCATCTACCTACGTCTCAAGGTGCAAGACAGAACAAACAGAGAAGTGCAGCTGCTATTCTACATATTGATTCCCATCCGAGCCACACATTAATAATCATCTGTGATCTGAATCTTGACCACAGAGCTTCATTAACATTCTGACAAAGCAACATTTAATAATTATGCAAATCCAAGGCTATTTCTAAGTGTCTCTAAAATCCCACACATTTGATTTATTCATATCCAGGCTGGAGAAATACACCAAGGGAAAGAGTTCTGCTGGAGAAATTGTCTTTTCATTTAAAGGCTGGCTTTCTTTGCCAAGACATTCTAGATCCTTGAGTTTTTCTAAAGTCTAGGCGGAAATAAGGCCAGTAAAATATTTGATTGTTGTTGCTTTTTTTTTTGCCACTTTGTTGATCAATTTATCTTTCAATCAATACACGCATGGATTTCTATTTTAAAGAGACACAGTTGCCTGCAATTGGAATTTATTTTGTTACATGCAGTGATTTTTAACTAAAACTATGTAAATATTGCCTGCGAGGATGCTCTCTGCCTTGAGATATGAGGCAAATCAAATTAAAACGTCTTTTTATTTACACTTAGCAATCCATACATCCCGCATTTTCTTATGTAAGGGTAAGCATTGCTGTTAAATGCTATGATACTAACATGTGTTAAGTAGCTTACTAAAATAACTAGTAACATTTGAGAAAAATATTGATGGGATTGGATCAAACTTTATTTTTAAAGGACTTTTCATACACAAAAGGTAACGCGGAGTGCTACACAAACCACCAAACAATAAAATAAAGAAACAGCCTCCCCCTTTCCCATGGTAATACATAGAACACAGGATGAATGATAAACAAAACATTTAATTCCAACAGGAGTAAATAAACAATCAAAATAATAAATATGTTTTAAGCAGCTGTTATGCTTTTATCACCTACACATAAACAATGCTGATTACAAGCTGCAATAGGTTGAGCAACAGATGCAAATGGACTAACATTGCCGGAACACTTCCATTAGGAGGAACGCGCCGAACTCTAAAAAATGAAAAAACATCTTCACCGACTTCACAACACATACGAAACAAGCCCATTGTTTACTTAAAGCGCTTCATTAATACAAAAACTGATGGGACCACAAAACGAACTGTAAGGGAAAAAACACATACATTCCCTAACTGCTACAGTTTATTGGAGCAGCTGGTAACCTTTAAATGTGTAAATAACAACCAAATAAATTCCTGTTCAGATATCGCCTCCTCGTCTTCCCTTAGACCAGCCAAGTTCGATTCCATCAGTCTGGAGGTCGGGTTGTCAGATGGACGAGGTCAGAGTTGAAACAAAATTCTTAATGACTCCCGGCAGAGACAACATTAAGGATGTGCTCTCTCACTCCGGCGTGATGCAAATACATTGGAAGTGTGCATTGATTTTCCCATCATGTTAGGACTATTCAGCAGCACCAAATCCCTTTTCCAGTCTCTCCCTATTAGCTTTCGGCCCGGGAGCACTGTCGATCCCCATCTGCCCATCTGCCTGTCAGTGGCCTCATTCCACTGAAGGAGAGAGATAGGGAAACGGGAAAACAGGGGAAGGAAATGAGCGAAAGAGCAAGCAAGCAATGGATAATTCCGTGTTTGGCGGCTACGGGCGAGAAGCTTTGGCGGATCCGTCCAAAGCCAAAGCCAGTAGGGGTGGCTTGGAAACGGAAGGACTCCCTGAGAGAGATACTGTTGTTTGGATGATAGAGTGAGGCACATTGCCCACTCACGCTCTCCTCAGCCATTTATCAATGAAAACACAGGACTTATTCACCATACAGCCTCTGCCAAGGAGGGATGTAGATTTAAAATGTTTCTCTGAGTTTTATATGTCTCCATTTCTGCCTATCGTCTCATCTCCCCTTGGGATGGAGCTATCACAGCGCTGCCCCGAAGGTTAGGGAAACTGGTCCAGATAATGGCCTGTCTAAGAGGACTTCAGCTGAGTCTTTCTCTGTCCCAAAAGGCCTTGGCGCTTGAAGTTGGCAGAGCCAGATGGACTCTCGCTATGATTGCTGCCTCATCATTCTCCTCTGGCGTCTTCTGCTCCTCCCCCCTTGAAACACAAGATAGTTCCCTCCTGAACCGGCATGAGTGACAGAATATATCCTCACATTCACCCTGAATGCAATGTCGCTTCGTATCTTCCACTGCCAAAAATGTGGCCATATGCCAGAATTGTCAATTTAGGGAGCTGGAATGAGAAATCCGCGTAAATGAGTAAAAAAATAGTCCTGTCTGTCGAATTTAATTTGACATCCAGTTCTCTCCCCGCAGGGGTCTTTTGCTTTGCCCACCTCCCACAGCTGAATAACGCCTAATTGTATTTGGGTGGGAAAGCTGTTATATTCCATTGGCAGTGAGTGGTTTCAACTTTTGGAATAGGCTCCTTACTCATGACGGAGACTTGGACCACAAACGTAAACACAAACCTCCGTGCCGTTTTGTCAGCTTTAACGGTCGTCAATCTCTCCTCTCATTGGTGTTCTGCTCTAGCGTTTGTCCTGATGGGTGTAATTACTGATTCCACTGGGAAGCAGCTGGATATTATGCTTTGTGGACGTCCTGCTCGGAGCTGCCCACTAGTGGGAAGAAATAGAATAATCACACCTCCTATTGGTAATTTTATCAACCAGTGCGCAGAAGGCAATACAACACCTGACTTAATGAAATAAGAAATGCATGTACACGCGCTGATGTTGAATCATGATTGGACACTGTCCACACAACACGCATTGAAAACACTGATATAAATGCGTGCTCACACTGCGGGGCATGTAGACATACATTGTGGAAATGTAGCTGTCCGCCCCTGCCCACAAGTAGATACAGTTGCCATTGGCCCTGTGCTGCAGGCCGATACATTTCCCCCCACATCCCTTTATGGGTTGTGCTTTTTATTTTTCTGCTGGGGTTTTATCTGGGGGCAGCAGTAGCTGAATCCGCATATCCTGGCCCTGGCACAGCCGGGACTTCGCCCACAGTGCATTAGTCCTCACATGAGGAATGACTTTTTTGATGAAACGGCCTACAGTTCTCCGACCTGATGGAACACCACTATGGGCTTACACCACAGTGATCTAATCTACAGCTGGGCCCAGACGCCGGCTGATACACTAGTGAGAGAGCGGAGAGACAGAGAGAGATTGAAGGGGCTGAAAGGAAGAGCTGTGGCGTTAGAGCGGGGGATTGAACCAGAATGAACAGGATATACTCTGTGAGCAGAAACAGCGTGAAAGGATCCTCCATTAGAGAGTCCATATTTGCCGTGCGTGCGGGTTTGTGTGTGTATGTGTGTATCTCGCCCATCTTGCCAGCAGATAAACAACGCCTTGCATGACTGCAGGCGCACTGGTGGGTCAGTATGGTGTGTTTGAGGGGGTAGAATGAGAGAACAAACATCAATAACACTAGCACCGGCAGCGGCGAGGGTAGACTTGTCGAGGAAACCCACAGCGGCGGCCCTAAAGGAGCAGAGGCTGCATTAAGGAACGTGGGTATGACTCATTGGTGGGCTATAATCACCACAGATGGCCATTAGCAAGGTGTGAGGTGAACAACGTAGGCCGCGGGCCCCCCGGCGCCACCAAGGTATACACCGCTCGGTTATGACAGGCTCAAACTTGATGTGTATCTAACGAGCCCCCTGGTAAATTGTGCTTGTTTGTGGAGGGTCTAGCCCTTTTCGCCCGCCGGAAGAAAAAAAAAGGAACAAGACGATGGCTGGAGGCCGATTCCACATTGCCGAGATCATTTACTAACCTAACGAAGCCCGGACTACATTTTTAAACGTATCCTCTGGCTTCTAACCGATTACAAATAGGGTTCTAAAACGGTAGTTCTAATTCAAAATGTGTGTTTGGAAAAGGGTATGAGTGGGATAAGCACTTCTACATGGTACAAAGTAATCCTTCACTCAGATTTCTATTTGCCTCACATGTTTTGGGGCGTTGTTGAATCAATTTGAATTTTTTCGTTGGCATGTCATGATACCAATGACATACAATTTCACATACTTTTCAAAATCTTTTATATCTGCCTATAAACCCATACAAATGTATCAATTTCAAACATTGAGTCGTTTTTTTTATCAAGAAATTGCTGGATCTTGCCCTAAGATATGTATAATCTAATTTCAGGAAGTTTTTGAAAAACAACTTCCCTTCCATCGTTTTTTTTCTGGATGTTTTTGCATATTTTAAATGCCTCCCTTATCAAACGTACTTGCAATCAGTCCTCCTCCCCTCATATCATCCACTGTGCCAGGAGAGTCTCAATTTGCCACTCCTGCTCACTCACATTCTCTGTGGCGCTCTTATACCCCAGTTGCATTATGTGTAACTGTATGGGAGTTGTTAAGCTCTTCTCCTGGGGAGTGGGCCCTCAAATGCTATCTAGGAGTCTGGGGAGAGTTTACCGCTCGTCCCACGTCCCTCCCTTCTCCTCCTCTCGCTCTGTCTTCAATCTTTCTTTCTAAGCTCATTTAGATTTCCTGCCACGTTCCTTCGAGGCTAAGCCGAACAAATCCCTGCATATTTTCCTGAAAATTGCCTAATGGAAGTAGTGCTGGGAAATGTGGGTTTGATTTTAAAAAAGGGAAGAGGGAGGAAAGTAAAATAGATTTACAGTTACTCTATATTTAAAGTAAAAGTGACATACTGATATGTGGTTTATTTTATGTACAAAGTAACGTTAAGGTGGCTTTGTGTCTCCAGTACCTGCAATTTTCTTGCCATGTAAACCAGAAACAACATACATTTGAGTCTAACCCTAACCTTAAACCCGACACCTTGGTATGTTGCCTCAATCCGGTTGTGCAGTGATAATGGAATTTTTTGTATTGGATTTTCCCATTTGAATATGGTTTATTGCATAAAATACATTCTGTGGCTAACACACAATTGTGATACTTACAGGTGTTGTTCAGCAATATCATTTCCACATAAGAATGGCACTTTGTGATTTTTAAAACATAAATGCAATTGCGAGAATTGTAGTCTCTTGTTGTCACTTGTTAGCAGCCACCATTTTTGTGACACATAGAAACTTCAGACATTCAGCAGGGTATTTACTGATTTATTTTATGTCTGACAACAAAACGTGACATTATCCTAGGCTTGTTTTAACCACAGACCTTCTATCAGACTTCTCATCACAAACATTTTCAAAAACTTCAAGACAAAGGAACCGGAAGTGGTAAAAGGCCAATTTATTACCCGGTTTTAGGAAGTTTCGGCAACACTCTACAAGAACCAAACAAATTGGTATGCAGCCTCATGGTGTCCACCAACACTCTGCCTGCCATCTCCTGGCAGTCATCTATTATTAATAGGAAACATTCTACTAAGTCTCGGACAGCAATAACTTTTTAAGAAAGGACCAAGCTACAAGTCGAAGCAAGAGCATGGACACCATACTGTCATGTATTTTACTGCCCTATTCCTTTTTTTCCCAGATTTTTACATTTTAGTTTGACACATTGTTTGGTTTACTGGCAATTCCAATGTTTGGAACCCATGTGTTTCAGATTTGCCAGCAGGGTTAACCCTACCAATAATTCATGTTTGTGTTTTTCTTGCCTCTACACCTTCGACTCACATTATTGTATTTGTTAATATTGTTTTTGAAAAGGAAAAACCCCAAGCTATTTACAGATTGTGCGTGCGCTTCAGCATATTTAAGTTCGCCAAATTGAGCACTAACGGTAACAAACATAGCACACTAAATCCTTACACCGCAGGGGACTAAATATAGAGAGCACAGCAGCAGGAAATAAGCATAATCAACATAATGTTTAGATTTCTGTGCAACTTATTTACAAAGACCATACTAAATTGAATTTAGTAAACATATATTATGTACCTCGTTTCAACAGCAAGGTCTGAGATGATTTCAGTATGGCTTACTCAACACACAAAACGAGGAAACGTAGTGTGTTAATAACGGGAAAGGTGGCAAAGTGAATGATTATTATTTAGTCTACGTACTCTAGAGCAAATATCTTACCAAACAGTATTGCTGCTTTTTAGAGCTATTCAGTTACCAACAAAAGAGGATGGTTAAACTTGGCAGCCCTGAGGGAGAATGTTTTGCACACCTATGAAGAGGTCCTGTTGGAAAAGAACAAGCGTGTCCATTCTAATGTATTTGCCTAATTCCTATTCATCTTATGCTAAAATGCATCCATAAGCACTGGTATTTTTCACGGTACTTGAAAGAGTGTTTCATAACTTTTTTTCCATTAGTGTCTTACATGACTAAACTGAAGGTTGCTCCTTGCACACGATCAAACACTTTTCACCCGTCGCATCCTTTTCTCCTAAAGCTCGAAACTTCTTCAAAGAAAAGCCTCGCCAAGCAAGACTGTATCCAACTCTTCACACTTTGAATTATTCCCCTCCTATCCTTTCTTGTTAGCCAGAACAACAGTCTGATCCCTGAGACACTGCTAATAGTTTCTGGGCGTCCTTTGTTGGTCCTTTATGGTGCATCAGGCTGGTGATGGAGCAGCTGTGTGCTCGACTCAGCAGGTATCTGTCTGTCTCCCAACTCCTCCTCTCAGAAGGGAGCTGGACACCAGGCGGGACGAAAATGCAGAAGCCAGGGCTTGGAGAAAATCGATCGCATAAAAACAACACAGGCTGACTGTAAATGAGCATGGGAGCAGTCAGCGGGAAGTAATGTGGGCTCAGAATGGCGGTCGACTGGGAAACAACAGGCCTCAGACCAGACGCTCCGATTCAACATATCCAATCGTTCACACTGCCTTGAGCCGCAGTAGGGGTATTATGGGATTTCTTTGCTCCTCATTGACTCTCTTTGTGACTGACAGCCATCTACATTGATTGACACTGAGGGAATTAGCAGCCTGCTGAGAGGGGGGGGGGGGATGCCAGGGTAATTGACTGTCTTCCAGCTAAATGATGGCTGGCTTTGGAAACCTGCAAAAATGTTCTTGAATTGATGAACCCTGCTGGAATGCCTCGCTTCTCACCTCTTCTTTTTCACAACTGTGGATGTGATCGCTGCAAGTCACCACCACCATCACCACCACCCTGTGTGTGTGTGTGTGTGTGTGTGTGTGTGTGTGTGTGTGTGTGTGTGTGTGTGTGTGTGTGTGTGTGTGTTTTTTTGCCACGATACATACTGTCTCCATGCTCGAATGGCAGACATTTGAATTAGATGGAGCTGAAGGGGTCTACTAAATAAAGCATTTTCAAAGGTTGAATTATTGAACAAATAGAGATGTATACCTGCAGCAAAACCGCAGCTGATGGTCTTTTTGAACACAGCAGCAGAATCATTAATGTATTAAATTATGTGTTCCAGTTATTTGCTCCAGTCTACAACATTGGATTGGACTAGGAGACTCTTTTTTTTTACAAGATGATGATGATGATGATGATGATGATGATGATGATGATGATGATGATGATGATGATGATGATGATGATGATGATGATGATTAGTAAATAATGGATAATGCACATAGAGCTTATGCATGCAATGGAAGTCAAACCTCGCGAAACCCAGCAATAACATGACATATTTTTTGCAAAGTCTGCTATAGTTTGCAACATTAGTGGTTTCAGATGGAAAATCCATCGCGTTGGATTTATTGAACATGAACCTGTTTCATATTTTCTTTTTTTGCTGCTCTCCACTCCATGTTGTATTGTTAAATAGATAGAAGTTGTATGCAAATGAAAGAAGAAATGTGTTTTCTGATCGGACTTTAGGACTGCCTCCTTTCTGTTCTTTGTGCAGAACTCTAAATCAAACTTTCGTTGACAGCGAAGCAACGACACCCTTCCGATCCATTTCAAATATCCTCTGCAGTAATGCTGATAAACAATATCTGATCCAAAGCTAATATCCATTTGAATTTGCAGTAGATACACAATGTCTGCACTGAGGTCATCCTATTGATTTAATGTAAGCCGCCTCAATGGGAACAATTGCATTCATTGAACCCATACAGAGAGGGGAAGCATTTGAAATTGATTCTGCAAAAAGACACAGTCATTGGAATATTTCTGTAATCCCCAACTTTGGAATCTTTAAGACCCATTAATATGTTTGATTTAACTTTGACTGCGGGAGATTTATCGTTTAGGTGAAGGCTTGATGATCCATAAAAACGTCCTAGTCAACTCTTATGCAAGCAACTTGTCATTGTAACTACGGGGTTTGGAGGCAGGGGGATCTTTGCTAATGCACTCAGAATGCTTTTCCGTGAACATTTCCGTCTTGGAATTTGGATGGGCCATCCAATTTTCTGCTTCACTACATGTCAGTAGATTGGTGTAACTTGCATGTATCGAAGGCCATGCCTTGGTGGTAACAAATGGAGACTTCAGAGTCAGGAAAGAGAATAGAAAACTGGTAGGTAGCTGAGTTAGGGGTTGGTTTAGGGAATAGATAGATGGATAGATGGATTGATAAAGGCCATTTCTAACAGTTTGAAAGAATCATGTATGTGTGTGTGGTGTTGCTCCACAGCTCCGGCTCAGGCCTCGTCATTGACAAGCTGTCCACATCTCACTGTAATTTAGAGACCTTACCCCAGAGAGCTGGTCTGAGTTATACCATTTCTCTCTGCCCACTCTTCCTCCTTTCTTGCTCACTCCCTCTACCCATCTTCCTACCCCTCCATCTTCTTTTGTGATTCAGCTTTACTGCTTGTCACAAAATGTATTAAAGAGCAAGTTTGGGTTATTGCAACTTGGATCTCTTTCAGTTATTGCGGTGGATTATACAGACTCTTTTGGCATTTAAAGGGGCCCAATTATGCTCATTTTCAGGTTTAATAATTATATTTAGCGTCTCACATTAAAGAAAAAGGGAAAACCCAAACAATTACAATAGGGCACTTTTTACTCAGATATTTGTTAAAGGAAGTCAAACTTGGTGAGCAATCCAAGTGGTCCAAAGAAGGTGCATGGACATAATGGTAATCATATAACAGCCAGAACAAAACGTTTTGATAAATTGTTCATATTTAATTCTGTCATTTCACCAGCCCATTTTATTCAACATTCAGGTCATTTTAATGCTATTTTCCATCAGCATGTATTTGTCCCCTTTTTGGGGCACCTCCTAGGCCAACAGCTTCCCAATTCTGCCCCACTATCATATTTGCAATGTTTACAAGTCACCCCTGACCTCTATTTTTGCTTTAGTTTTTTGGAAACTAAGCTCTTTTTGGCCGTGACTAAAGCTGGTTGGGTGCCATGCTCTAACACAAATCTCACGAGAAAAACAGCATTATTTCCCTGCTTGTTAAACTTATAAAGTCTCTGCTTTATTTTGGGAGCTTAATCCATGTATTTCTTATGCATGCAATTTTGAATATAATTTTGCATAATATTGCCATTATATTACACATATGGTATCTAATTTTGACAAGCTGATTGGAATGGAACGTTATTTCCGTTGCGAGGAATACTTCAGAGGTTAGTGATTGTATAAGATTTTTCCCATTTTCTTCACAACTAAATCCATCCTCAGTGGTCTGAACCTTCTTTATAAAAGCATGCTTTCCAATCAGCCCTAGTCCTTGATCAGGTGTCCCACAAGACCGGTTCGAAGTTGGTTTTCTTTTACACATGACTGAGGAACAATTTCGGCAAATGAAAATGGACATCCCCTTGGACGCTCCAAAAGCAGTTTATAAAAACTCTCATTTCGTCACAGCAAATTACGATGTAATTTTGTTGCCACTTTGAAAACAGATGCTTTTCGATGGGTTTAGGATGAATTCAAACGAATAGGTTTCAGTGTTCAAAGTGGGAAAGGTAAGAAGTCAGCTCCACGTGCCTCATCACTCATGACATTTCCATCTGACAATGAGAAATTAAAACCGACAACTTAAGATGCTAATTTAACGGTTTAGCACATGATTTCCTTTTCACGGTAAAGCTTTCGCTCCTGCCGTAAAGCTGTTGGCTGGCTTCGCGTTTCCTTACAAGCCAAGGTACGGAGATAAACAGTCCTCTTCCCCCCACCGAGGGAAAACAACAACCTTCATCATGTTTAGTTTTAATCACTTAATCCGCACTGTAATACAGAAGTAAACAAATAAAAGCACATCTAAGTAAATGAACAGTTGGAGTTGTTCTGTAATAGCTCGTAAATCTTTCAGAGTTTGTAATGAGCTCCTCTCTCCTCTGGGCTCCGCGGCAAGAAATCAGCATTTCACATGCGGGTGAGAGCGCCGTGCATGCAGACTCCCACTCTACATGTGCACCACTGAGAGACTTGGGGGGAGGGGAGATTGGATTGTTTGTTTGGGGAAATTGCGCTAATCCCTATGAGGAGCAACTCACACAATGAACATTTTATACAGGTATACGGTACAGAAATATCACGTTGTATAACAGCATTTGCATCTTGGAAAATGCAAAGTCATACTAGGACGAGTTGAGTCCCGAGATAATCTCACATCCACAGCAGATCATGTTTGTGAAAAGCATTTTAAATTAGGCATTAGATACCTCATAAGACAATATGACCACCCTTTTTCCTTGTATCTAGGCAACAAGAAAAACCACATAACAGGTTCCCTTCCTTCCTTCCTTTCTTTCTAACTATTTATCTCCTGCGCTCCAGGGAACATAGCGTCTTACTTTTAAAAGTCACATTTGGAATATTTGTGTCCTTGAATTTACATCACACTTTCCCCTTTTTAAGCGCAACAAAAACGTTGTGCCGGTGGTGTTCCCGGTGCATCAGCCGCTGAACGGTTACTGTGTTTTATGGCTCTCCTTGAGGAGTGATGAAATGTTTACCAGTGGGTGAGGAGCAAACACGGCAGAGAGGAGGGGGGGTGATGCGTGGGAGGACTGGCCACCGGAGGGATGGGGAGGGCGGGGGAGGATGAGATATAGGTGGAGTTTTATGTCATCTGGGCTCAACCCCCACTTAGATAAATCTAACATGGGAGAAGTTCTCTGCGTGTTGCATTTACATGTGCGTTTCTACAGCAACACGCATCCTCTTTGTTTTTCCTTTCTATTACACTGGACTCTTTTTCGTTATTCCTCCTGATTTGAATTTGTCTCTGTTCTGCCCACCAGTCTTTCAATTTGCAATCATTTTCGGGTATCGGAGTTACATAACCTTCATTTACACAGTGATGTCTGGCGTTCAGTACTGATGCTTTGAAATCCAGTTGCCACAGAAACACTGCTGGACTTTTGACGCTGTAGAGAAACAAAAATAAAAAGACAGCTTTGACAAATAATCGTTTCTTTTAAAGGCACCAGATTGACATTAATTGTTTCTCGAACTATGACTATTTTCTCAGTTGCTTATTAACTATAAATGATTGCCTGATATGACATGTCAGGCTTGAAAACACACACTAAACTAGTTTAATCTGATTTATACTCTTTTGATTTCACCCTGTTTGTTTAGCATTTTGTTTCTAGTTATCCTCTCATTAAAGGGGCCCTATTTTGCTCATTTTCAGGTTCATATTTGTATTTTGTGTCTCTATTGGGACATGTTTTTATGCTTTAATGCTCAAAAAGATGCTTTATTGTTCTCATACTTCCTGTGCCGCAGCACCTCTTTTCATCCTCTGGCTGTCTCTCAATCTCGAGGATGCTGGCTTGGTAGTCGCGTACTTCCAAGTCACTTCCTTCAGAAACGAAGCAAGTATACTTCCAAACCACGGTTCATAA
>NW_011369156.1:0-6942 GCF_000735185.1 Notothenia coriiceps | reverse complement strand
AACTTGCTTTACTTTCACGGAACACATTTTTGGTGATAACAAATGTAACAAAGTAACATATTTATCAACACATGTTCTACGCCACTACATACTTACATATAAATGTGTGCTGCGTCGGTTCAGCCATTCTCCGCAAGGGTTTTTGAAATTGGTCCGTGTGCAAAGCATTGTAGGGATTTTAAGGACGCAAAGTCTACCCACGTGCAGCCTCGAAATTCCAAGTATGCTGGACATTGGAACAGTACTTCGGCGGCACTCGATGACGTAGCCTCCTTGAAATATTGGCTTGGAAGCCAGTTTCCTCGAGATTGAGAAACGGCCTCTGTCTGAAACAACTGATCAACCAGCTCTGTTGTGATTGGTAAACCACTTAGCGATGTCCCGCCCCTAAGCCTATCAGCCACAATGTGTTGGAGCACTAGCCAATATAAGCGCAATTGTTGCATAGTGTCACTATGTTAGGATTTTAGCATTTACAGACCATTTACATGCAGAAAAACGTCCATAGCAGACTTCGGGAAAGGGACAACTCTCAAAAATAGAAATAAGAATTTCCTTTACTGTAACGGAGCGTCCACACAGCAGCGTGCGTTGGCGCTTGGCGGTGGGCGTGTCTGAAGCTTGGGGAGTCAACGCGAGCAAGGCGACCAACAACCAATCACATGAATCTCCCGCCCCCGACATACAAAGCAAAATGCTAGCATTCCATGCTAGCTATATATACTGTCCATGCCTGCTAGCTGTCCATTCTATGTTTAAACGAGGTACACTGGATATAAACTCCCCAAACAGGCGAAAACCTACCAGTTTCACCCACTATCTCTGCCACCTCCCTCCATGCCTGGCTCCTCCGGTTTGTATCCCGGTAGGTGAACAGAGAATGATCATACAGCACCGGGTGATTCACTACTCGCAGCATACACGCGGTTTGATTGGATAGCAGTTGTACTGGCAGATTTTCATAAACGGGATTTGATTGGCTGACGCTTCCGTCGAAGCTTCAAAAGTTGAACATGGTTCAACTTTTGACGCGAGCAACGCGAGCAACGCGTAGCTACGCTCCCCACAATACAGTTCGGCGAAGCGTGACGTCACCCCATTCAAAGTGAATGGGCAGAAGCGTTGAAGCTTCAACGCACGCCGCTGTGTGGCCGGACCGTAACTCTTTTTTACAATTTTTCTCTTATATTTATCAAGATTTCTTCCCCAATCTCTATCTTTTGGACATTCTGGAATGTAAAAACAAATGAATGCAGGATTAAATTGTATGTGAGTCTCTTGTGCATAATGTATTTTTGACTCTTTATGAAATGTCCTTCCTTTACTTTGTCACAGAAGCTTTTAATAGTTCAATTTAATGCATTGGTGGAGCTGTTACGCTGAGAGATTAAAGGGTTCATTTGTTTTTTTTCCCCTGCCGTATTCCCCTGGTGTGCATAGCATAATATTAAGTGACAATACACAGTATCTGTTGCAATAAAATGACAGCCTACGCACACAAATAGCTATTTCAGGTAATAGCTGCTGCTGTAAATACAGCTTTCAATGCTACTTTCAAGCAGAACAGAGTCTTATCTAGAACAGATGAGAGGAGACTGCACAGATGTTATCTCCAAATTTACTTTGCACGTTTTGGCAAACTAACCCCTTCACCTTTTTAAGTGACAAAGCCTGAAGAGTGTGAAAAAAGTGTGCAGGTGTAGCAGTGGGAACACGTTCCACTCCATGCTTTAATGTATTGCTCCTGCAGCAAAATAACTGCACCTGCTGAAGTCTCAAAGTATCTGTGCTTTTAGCTTTTTCCACAGGTTTCAACTTTGGCATTATGGTGGCTGCAGAAAAATGCTGCTGCACAACTTGAAAAATGTTTTAGAAAGAAAAAAAACACCTCTGCAATAGGGCGTTGGAAATAGCTTGGCATTCATTTGGGAGGCAAATATTTGTAGTGTGTTATCATTTAGCTTCTTATTTTCACAATACTTTGGTGGAGATTGTATAGAGGGATAAGACCAACATCTCAATTTCACAATATCATGTTTTCTGGGGATTCTTAAAATGATCAGTGTTGTTTTACCCATATTTCAATATCATGAGTTAAGACGAGACAAGACAATTGACAAATGAAAGCTGCTGAATGTTTTGCTCATGTTACCAACTTTGATATTAAATCAACAGTTATCTGATACATATGATTAAGCTAACCCTCTATCTATAGAAATATAGAAATATAGAATATATTAATATATACCTGAGGCAATCTTATGTCCATTTGATATATATATTGGCATATTGCCAAGTCCAAGTGCCACATGACCAGATCACTACAATATACTTTACCGTACTATTACTTTGGGATTTTTCTTTTCCAGGAAGCCTACATAACCCTGATACTTGACATCAAATAAAGCGATTGCCAATTTACACACAGTTTTAAGGAAAATGTACACAGGGCAGTTGAAATGCATCATTTTGCATATCCCTCCTAGATACTACCTAGTTTGGTGATTTGCTCTAGGACAACATTGTTGATCCCATGAGGCACACCTCTCCTGCTACCAGACACACACACTCAGATCCTATGCCAAGTAAACCAAGAACTGAGAGACCGTACAGACAAATGCAACAGACATAAATTAGCATTAGCATTCATCTCGAGGGAGGTTTTATCCAGCTGATGAATGCAAATGTTTTAAGCCTTAATTTGATATTTTTCTTAGCTTGTGTATTAGGGCTGCACGATTTTGGGAAAAAATCTAATTGCAATTTTTCTGACAAATAAGATTTGCGATATTTGTTTTTAAGTGACCCAACAGAAGTTTATTGTAAAATGCGGCCATATCTCTAGTACCCCCGCAGCCCGAGCTACGAGTGAAAGAACTAAACTTACATGAAACTTCTGTTGAGTTGCTTTAAAGTCAAGCTTCAGTTTAAGATTCACCCTGTAATATCTGTAAAACATGTGATGGAGCATGACTAACCTGACTCAGATGGTTTGTTTCACCAAACCATCTAGGAAAGCTCCATTGGAAGCCATTTGGAAAGGGCAGGCACTTTCAAAAATACTTGGCAGGTGATTGGATCAATCTGTCTATCACCTTCTATCATGGGCCACTTCTGATTGGTTAACAAAGGCTGGTACATGTGGAGCACAGTACCTCTGATTGGTGTGGATGACTGACACACAAGAAGAAAAAAAAAAAAAAAAAATGTATTAAAAAAAATGGTTAAAAAAAATGGCAGGCTTTGCGATTTGATAATCGCATAATTTCAAATCGCGATTTCAATTTAAAATTGATTAATCGTTCATTCCTATTGTATATTCCTCATTTCCCACTAGCTCACATTTTTTTAAATAATACGATGACTAATGGAGTTGTTACTATGAGAACATGTGCCCAAGATGTGTACGAGTTTTACTCTCCATCCTCAGAAAAGCAGTAAGCTAGACCGCCGGGGAAGATGGCTACCGAGGGAGATGAGACACTGACTGTGTCTGATAGTTCCACATGATGGATGTGGCTCACAGGTGACAACTCATGCTGACAACCCCAATGACAACGCCATGCTTTATAGAGGCCGACAGACTGCTACCTGCAGCTTGGTTTCCTCCGCAGTATGAAAATCCCTTGTGCCACATGCCAGCGATTCCATAGAGTGGTACTATTGAGAAGTGCTACCATGTAGAGGGAGAGAGGGATGGTTTCTAAAAATGTCTCATACCCAGACAGCTCCTGCCCACAGTTTGATTCAAGTCTTTGTTGGAAGAGCATTGTTCCTGGTGGGCATAGTTGCAGGGAAGAATAACACAGCCAGTTGTTAATTATACATTTGCTGCACTGCACATATGGGCACTGCTGGGCTTGGAATGAGTGTGTTAAAGTCAATCAATCAATCAATGTTTATTTATACAGCCCAATATCACAAGTTACATTTGTCTCAGTGGTCTTCACAGTTTGTACATAATATCAGTATGACACTACGGCACGTGTGTGTTTTTGTTTTGTGTGCATGTGCACCTCATGTCTTGGTGTAAACATCTTGGTACACATAGAACTTTTCTTCCTGCCAATTAACATTAGCATCAGAACGTTTCATATTGCCTGCAACCAGAAAAGCAGCTTGGTCACAAACATAAAAAAAAAACACATTTTACATTTTGTTTGGGAAATATAAAATGTAATTAACTTCTTGGTACACATACAAAGACTACTTTTCTCCAGGTTTTCCCGTCAATTATCGTAAGCATTAGCACCAGAACGTTAGATTTCGCTAGCCACAAAAACAGCTGAGTCATAAACAAAGAAATACAAGAAAGCACACATTTTAAACATATTTAGTTGAGGAAATCTCAAAAATATGATTCAAATGTATTGTCAGCTCCATTTAAAACATCAACAGGGACAACTGTAAAAGACAAGATACAAGAAAATAGACATTTAACATAGCATTCAATCCAAATATGTTCAAAAGACTGGTGGAAATAAAAGGCAATTTCCTTTCGGGTATTGCCTTTTGAAGATCTTGTAGATCTATTCCATTATTTTATGTTTTTCCAACAAACAAAGAAAAACCTGCAGTGAAGAAACAAAATGTAAACACCTTGTTCCCTTTTCATTCGACTGAATCTTTGTTTTGTGTGAACCATAAATAAATTAGAGGGCGTCATAAGAACTGAGTAAGGAATAAAGGCTAAGTCATCCATTTTAAGTATCTAATAAGATGGAAATTATACTTCCAAGCTAATTGTTTTTTGCTTCTCTTTCTTACTTTTTCTTTTCATAGACAATGTGCAAGAAATCAAGGAGTATGTGTCCCCTTTCTTCTCAATTTCCCTCCCTAATAAATTCACCGCGTTCATCCCCTGTCCTAATATAACGGCAAATTAAAATTCATTGAATTTCAACGTGTTCATTAAGCTCTGAAGGTGAGCTCTCTGTGAGAGGATGTTGTACTTTAGAGGTACTTGTCTTCCTCTGCATAAGTGAATGACAAATAGAGAGGGAGTTTTAGAAGTGAATGCAGAAAAAGGCTTCTCTTTTTGAAGAATTTGAACCTAATATCATGCACATGCACACATTGTGAAACACATGAGAGACTTATTTAGATGACAACAAATTATGTTGCAAGTCCTAGATTTGGACATGGTGATACAAAAGAGGTCTTGGCAGCTGTTGAGGATTCATTCACATAACAGACGGGTTAGTAACTCTCTGACTTACTCGAAGAGACAGTCTTAGGGAAACAGTCACAGGGCCCTTGGGGACAACTGAATACCACACTGGAAAAACATTTCTCTGTAAGATATCATGGTTAATGAAACATTGTGTGTACAATGTATTTTGCAGTTTAGTGTACTTTCACCCATGTTTGTTTTTAGAGCTGCACAATTAATTCAATTGTGTTGAAAACACAATATGGACTATTGCAATAACCAAATCGCATTAATATTTGGTAACCACAACCCTTAACCCTTGTGTGGGGATTGGGAAATACTTAAATGTTTCAACCATGGTAATTTCCTCTAATAATGCCATTCAGAGCGCATCTGCACTATGACATATTCACAATTATTTGTAATGTTTTCATATCATGCATCAATTAAGCTATATATGGATAATAATCCTATAATCCTACCAGGGCTGGGAAACAGTGTCATTAAATCAATATTGTTGTATTAGATTATCATGTTCGATTTTACCTCATAATATCGTAAAATGGCACTAGTGTTTATTTCTGGTTTGGAAGTGATTTAATTTAATTTTTTAGTATTTACCCACTTTGTTATTGTATCCGGATTACTGAGGATTGTTTTGCCAAAATATCATGTGTAAGTATTTGATGAAAGCACGATTAGTCAACCCTACAATTTTGTCACAAAATCAATAGAGCTATTTGGTGAAAAATATAATATTTATACAAACAAAATATTCCTGATTCCTACCATCCAATACAGCTCTCTCTGTAATGATAATGGAAACTCTGATACTAATAAATAGGGTTAGATAAGATAACAATCATATTGATTAGGTAATATCATAGACTGTATGGGTACATTTCAACTTCAAGGTTGCGCACCAGCTAAGGTTTTGAATACAATTGATTCTGTCTGTTTTTGTACTTGTATTATTGGATGATCTATAATTGTCCTTTTAATTCTTAAGGTACAGAGCAATGGAGTCTAATTTAAATTGAATGCTTTCGTCTGTGGACGTCTCAGGAGCTCAGATAACCTTTTTTTCAATTTCCCAAATCCACAATATATATAAGTGTAATTGGTTTACATGTTAAAGTTTGAGCAGTAAACATAATGTTCACTGCCACTGAAGCAAGTAATAGACACAGCATTAGGAGTGATTAAATGCTAAAGAAGCTGTTACATTATTTAACTTGTTTATTAAAGCTTACTCTCTCAGACCTGCATATGTTGCCAACTTGGCAATACAGTTAGTGGATGGGAAAAAGAATGCATCTTGCAACACACAGCTATATTAAGGTCTTGTTTTTGTTTAGTAATTACCCTGAAATCTGTAGGAATTGTTATCATCAAAATCTGTTTTATTTCATCGTATTTGGTTCAAAGAAAGCAGTCATTGACTCCAAGCAACTACTGTACACTTCTCTACTGTCTGTACGCAGAGTGTAAGTACACATAAACCTAAGTTATACTTGAAATGGTTTGAGTGGAAAAGTGCTTTGAGTACTCATCAATAACAACACCCTGATGGATTCCTATTAGATGTAATACTTGAAATATAAATTAAGTTTGCATAACATGTAATGTATCTAAGCAGAGGCATTAATTCCCTCCTACCTGCGTTTGACCATGTATCTTTCAGAGGGAGAGACAATGACAAAGAGCCAGATAGTGAGGGACTGACAGAAAACAACAGAGTTCATCAGGTCTTGGCCTACAGTTTAGTGAGCGTGGAGGGGGGGAGGGGG
>NW_011369155.1:0-3144 GCF_000735185.1 Notothenia coriiceps | reverse complement strand
CTAAAAGAGCTTTGAAACACAATGAAAGATGTTAGGAGTTTTATTTGAGTTATTAATTTAAACTTTTTGTCTAAGAGATGCTGATTTGAAACCGTTGTTACATACAGTTACGGCATTTCCTGTTTCTGCCGGAGAGAGGGGAGGCCGTCCCAAAGCTTGCTGCTGTATTTACTCCCTCCATCTGACAGGAGGGAGCCTCGTTGAGCTGCGAGTGTGGCTACAGACGGAGTTCACTCCGTCGAGGGAGTGGTTTGGGATTGTGCCGATATCTCCGGCGGTAGAGAAGACCCTCTCCAGTGTGGTTAATGTTTGCCGCCATTCTCCTGAACCGCTTCGCACTCACTGCGAGAAGAAGACACCGGCGTCTGTGTATCTAGAAATGCTCTACAGCGACACTAGTGGCTCGGCTGGCTGACGTAATCGCTCTTCATGCAAAGCGAACGGGGGGGAATGGGCAGCGAGCAGAGTGCCAGGCGGAACACGGGGGATTTGAATGGGAGTTAATGTATCGATACCCGCGGCTGAAATATCGATACTTTCTCGGGAAACAAAATATCGATATATATCGCAGGATCAATTAAATTGCACAGCCCTAACCATAACCCCACCGCCACCATGGAACACATGATTCACAACGTTGACATCAGAAAACTCTTACCCACATGACGCCATACAATCGCCATCTGCCCTGTACAGAGAAAACCGGGATTCAATCGTGAAAAGGATACTTCTCCAAAGTGCCAGACCCCATTCGAAGGTGAGCATTTGCCCACAAGTTGGTTACCACGACGAACTGCAGTCAGGTCAAGATCCCGGTGAGGAAAACGAGCTTGCAGATGGGCTCCCCCTGAAACGGTTTCTGACAGTTTGTGCAGAAATTATTTGGGTATGCAAAGCAATATTTGCCTCAGCTGTCCGGATGTCCAGCTGTCCAGGGGGCTGGTCTCAGACAATCTTGCAGGTGAAGATGCTGGATGTGGGGGTCCTGGGCTGCTGTGTTTACACGTGGTCTGCTGTTGTGAGACCTGTTGGATGTACTGCCAAATTCTCGGAAATGCCTTTGGAGACGGCTTATGGTAGAGAAAGGAACATTAAATTCACAGGCGACAGCTCTGGTGGACATTCCTGCAGTGAGCATGCCAATTGCACGCTGCCTCAAAACCTGCAACATCTGTGGCATTGTGCTGTGAGATCAAATTGAACATTTTAGAGTGGCCTTTTATTGTGACCAGCCTGTGCAATAAGCATGCTGTCTAATCAGTTGTTGATATGCCACACCTGTGAGATGGATGGATTATCTCGGCAAAGGAGATGGGCTCACTAACACAGACTTAGACACATTTGTGAACAATATTTGAGATAAATAGGCCTCTTGTGTACATAGAAAAGGTCTTAGATCTTTGATAGTTCATGAAAGAAAAGTGTTGCCTTTATATTTTTGTGTCAAACTCTCCGTTGTCCACAAAGGGACTTTGGAGGTGTTTCCCATGTTTTGTGCTCATTTGCTATTTTGTTCCAAGACCCAGGGTTTGCCAGACTGATCACTCACAGCATTTTGCCGCTCTTAAGTGTGCAGTCAATTAGAGCTGTGCATCTTCACTGGTCTCACAATTCAATTCGAATACAATTATTCTGTCAACGATTTGATTCGATTTCACGATGCATCACGAAGCATAACTATGCGTTGCATCCTCAATTTTCTATATTACTGCACATGCCTACTTTTTCATCAATTAATACAACCAGTCAAACCATTATCACCTTTTTTTTTAATTATTTACAAAGTGCATCAGAAATCAATAACATAAATGTCTTGACATGAAATTGTGAACCAAAATAAATAAATTGTTTAGGTCTCTCTATCTGTAAATTGTTCCAATACTTCTTCATCTGCAGCTTATAGCAACTGTCTTCTGCTCAAAAGAAGGACACTGAATGTCCTGAATGTGCATCACAAACATGACTTGAGGAGGAATAGAGAGGAGAGACGGTGATCGAAAAGTTTTCCTGCTGCCTTCACAAAGTAACAGAAGTATTTATCGTCTGCAAATAGCAAAAATACTTTCATACTCTGCAATCCAAGACTTAATTTTGTTTTAATCCACCAAAAACCTGACATGACGGTAACGCAAGATTAAAACAAAATTAAACATAAATCCATGTGTGTCTCTGAGCCGCAGCGACACGGACTGATTCAGAGCGGGTCGTTTGGAAAATCAAAAAGCAACGTTACTAGGCTATTATCGATTATGTTCTGTCAATGCATCGATGCAGAATGGTCCACTCTGCATCGTGATGCATCTTGGAAACGAATGAAGATAGCAAGAGTGTTGTGATTCATCCAGAGCTCGGGAAAGGAAGGAGTGTTCATTGCCTAGACACAGCTGTGTTATTAAGAAGGTCAGCTGTCTGCACGCTGCTGTCTGCAGTCTGCTGTCTACAGTCTGCTGTCTGCACGCTGCTGTCTGCACGCTGCTGTCTACTGTCTGCACGCTGCTGTCTACTGTCTGCACGCTGCTGTCTACTGTCTGCACGCTGCTGTCTGCACGCTGCTGTCTACTGTCTGCACGCTGCTGTCTGCACGCTGCTGTCTACTGTCTGCACGCTGCTGTCTACTGTCTGCACGCTGCTGTCTACTGTCTGCACGCTGCTGTCTGTTGTCTGCACGCTGCTGTCTACTGTCTGCACGCTACTGTCTGCACGCTGCTGTCTGCACGCTGCTGTCTACTGTCTGCACGATGCTGTCTGTTGTCTGCATGCTGCTGTCTGTTGTCTGCACGCTGCTGTCTGTTGTCTGCACGCTGCTCTCTGCACGCTGCTGTCTACTGTCTGCACGCTGATGTCTGCACGCTGCTGTCTGCACGCTGCTGTCTGCACGCTGCTGTCTACTGTCTGCACGCTGCTGTCTGCACGCTGCTGTCTACTGCCTGCACGCTGCTGTCTGTTGTCTGCACGCTGCTGTCTGCACGCTGCTGTCTGCACGCTGCTGACTACTGTCTGCACGCTGCGGTGTGCACGCTGCGGTGTGCACGCTGCTGTCTGCATGCTGCTGTCTGCACGCTGCTGTCTGCACGCTGCTGTCTACTGTCTGCACGCTGCTGTCTACTGTCTGCACGCTGCTGTCTGCACGCTGCTGTCTGCACG
>NW_011369154.1:0-1888 GCF_000735185.1 Notothenia coriiceps | reverse complement strand
TTTTCTGACACTTGGTGAGTTCCCTGGAACACCGGGGACACATATTCATGTATAAAAGACGTAAAAAAGTGCATTTTGCATGATAGGTCCCCTTTAAGGAAGCCCTCCTATAGTAAGAGATATTTCACTACAAGCTAAACATGTGGACCTTAAGGCGGCAAAATAATTAAATAAACACAGATTGAACCTCTGAGGATCTTGAATGTCTGAAGAAACTGTCGTGGGAATCCATTCAAAACATTCCTGAAGTCATTCTTGGAATAAAAGGTTAAAACAAACTTAGGGAAGATTAAATTAAAGGTGGGGTAGGTCATTTTGGAGAAACCAGCTCGAGTGCGCTAGAATTTGAAAATACATAACCGGAACAAATCTGCCACTTCCTCACAGAGCCCCTCCTCCAACACACACGAACGCGCACATGACCAATGAGGGCAAGAGATCAGTTTGTGCACAGATGGAAGGCTGACAGGCAGGTAGGCCATCCAGTTACTTTAGCCGGCTCAGATGATTGGTCGTGCTTTTTACAGCACCACGGCTTCCACAGATGAGATTTTTTTATGGATTTGTTCTCAAAGCACTTCAGATATTCATTGCTATCGGGATGTTAAGAGCATTCCATGGAATATAACAAAAAGTGTATCTCGAGCCGGTTTCTCAAACTCACCTACCCCACCTTTAAGGAGTTTTCAACCATTGATACACCAGTACACACATTTCCAACCCAAAAAGTGCACCATTAATGTCTTTAGGATCAAATATACCACAAAATGAGTTGAATTGTCACATTATTAAGTCACGTTTGGACTTTTTAAAAGCTCCAGGAAACTGCTCACAGACACCGTGAGGTTTCACAGCCCAAAGAGTGGGAAGGGCAGCGGAGGAAACGATAAAAACAGGTGAACATTAACCTGGTTTTCACAGGAAGCTAAAGAGGGAGAGTGTGTGGTAAAACATGTGCCCTTTACACCCATTCATGTGTGCCGTGGATTGCTCACTAGTCCCAGTTTCTATGTACATAATACTCACACTTATAACTTTGTTCACGTACAGGTTATTATATTAACTCTTTCCTGCTCTATCTTGTTCCTGCTGCGAGACCTAGATTAATAAAGTGTTCTTATCTTATCCTTTCTTAGTCCAGGGTGTGACCTGAGTGAGAGCGTTCAGGATTGAGATGAAGTCTTGTTCTTGAGTTATGGGTTTGTTTCTCTTGTAAATCCATTCGAGCAGGTTATTAATTGATACATAAATCAATCAAAAGATAGTTTGTACAAGCTTTCTCTTCATGTTGTAATCAACTGTATTTGCATTCTTCCGGTTAGAGCTGCACCATTTAATCAACTTGTTTCTGTAATATTGACGAGTGCAATATTCAAATCGTAGTAAGCAAACAAGACTTAACAAAAGACTCAAAAGTCCTCTCATCACAAATAGTTTTTCTTACTTCAGCTTTTTATATTTATCTTTCTGATGGTTTCTGTTTTTACATTTCTTCTCTCGACGTACCGACACATCTCAAGTTATTTAAACACCACTTTGCCTTCTTCCTTCTCCACCTCCTTTCTTTCATCTCAAACTTTCTCTCTCTTCTCTTCAGGTCCGAGGCCACACCTGCTCTCACTGTGATGACTTTATGAAAAGCTCCATGGAAAAGATACGGTTAAAGATTAACAGAAAAGCTTACAGCAAGGACGCTGGCTGTAATGTTACTGTAGTCAAGGCTCACACACACACACACACACACACACACACACACACACACACACACACACACACACACACACACACACACACACACACACACACACACACACACACACACACACACAACACACACACATACACATACACATACATACACATACACATACACACACACACACACACA
>NW_011369153.1:0-2134 GCF_000735185.1 Notothenia coriiceps | reverse complement strand
CATTATAAAAATCATTAAAGCACAATGTAATGTGAGATTACAGGAGCCTCGTGATTTGCATTTTCTATATCTCGAAGGGAACCTAAATCTCTAAGACTGGTTGAGATTTGTCATCTCTGGAAAAATTACCAAAGTTACTTCACTTGTTTTGGCATGAAGATTCTAAATTACAAGACTCTCTGATTTAAAAAAATAACTATAGAGATGTATGCTTTTACCAGGTTCTGAAGAAATAATCTACCCAGTTCAGTTGCATGGGAAGATTCAATGTTTTGGAGCTTGGTCGACACTATGCACTAAAAGGATATTGATTCAAACCATTAAAATACTTTTCTCACATGTTCCTGATATTAATAGAGGTGCATTGTTTAAAGTGGGGTTGTATGAGGTACTTATTCTTAGTCAGAATATCATCCACAGTATGCCTGTCCAGCCACAACTGCATGGAAGCTAAGTGCTGGGAACAGGTGCAGCAGGGACATGTCGGTGAGCCACCAAAAGGAGCTGGTAGGGATCAAGGCAGTGGTAGCCAAGCAATATAGAAAAGTTCCAGAAATGTAGTGTACACTGAAATTGATATGATATGTTTAGCTGCTGCCCCCATTCACAGCATATAGGCTACATTACATGGCCTCTGTGCTATTATGGATAAGTACCTCACCCAACTCTACATGAAGTTTAAATAATCCGCTTGTATTATTTTACCCATCCTCCGCCATCTCGTATCTCAGGGCAGACGACTCTCTCCACATACGCCCCCACACACTCCTTCAGCTGAGGCAGGACCACCACCATGCCCCTTTCATGGCAATGTAGAGCCATCTGGCCTGCCAGCACATACACTGAGAGCACTGCGCTCCAGGCCAGCTCCCTGCGCCTCCCCCCAGGCACCGGGGCGAAGAAGTGCTCGTCCAGGATGCTCAAGAGCGTGGGGCAGGCTGTTTTCTCCGTCACATCCTGGAAGACTCGAGGCCAGCGTCTGAAGAAGATGGGGAAGCGGGTGAGGAGCTCGTCTCCAGCATGGCGCAGCGCTCTGGAGCAGGATGTGGGGGCAGGACCCATGGTGCCATCGGCCCCCCCTGTGGTTACATAGTCTATGTAGTCACGAGCCATCAGAAAAGCCTCTCTCACCAGCGGGTCAGCACTGTTCAGGCCCAGTCTGGCCGCTGGCACCGCCGACTGACACATAATTGTTTTTCAGATGGATTGTCAGTGGAAGACAGATATCAGCTCCAAGCAGCGTGTGGTACACCACCCTGTCATGGTGCTTCAGGGTGCTGTAAATGTAAAATAAAACAAACCACACTATAAAGACGAGAAGGACCGAATGCATACTGCAACTCCATAGGAAATAAATCATTCCTAACTCACCTTTACTGTTCAACACACACCAAAGCAAGAGAAAGATCCAGCAGTTGAAAGCGTTTGGGGTCCAGAGAAGTGTGTCTCTACGTGTTGCAGTTAAACGGGGTCACCCAGTCCCCTCGCTAAATATAGAGCCGTTGTTGGAAACTGACACTGATCTCCACCTAACATGCACGGTCAGGGCCTTCCTGGTGCACAGCTCCAACACAAGAGGCAGGGCTGGACTCATAGCACAGATGAAACAAGTGAGCTTTACAAGAGCAAACACCTAAATGTGTGATCGGTTCCTTCTCTCAGTGAGATACACCGTGCACATGATTAATGCCCACCCAGAAACACGTTTAGTGACTTTTTTCTTTTTAAATTCTTCCATTGATTTAATTAAATATAATGTATTGTTTCTGTAATTTCTAATATAATCCTGCGTTTATGAAAAATAAACAAGTTAATCATTTTTGCTGTCATTAATGTTATAAGTAACACATGTACTTTTCTCCTTGTACACTGGACTTCCACTGGGCTCTGTGCCTACATTGGAAAATGTAGGCTCAGACCTCCTAGGTATCACTGGCACAGCGCTGTCTTGGTTCATATCCTACCTCCATAACAGGAAACAGTTTGTCTCCATCAACAGCTCAAATTCACCCCCGGGCCAAGTCCACCGCGGTGTACCCCAGGGCTCTGTGCTTGGCCCCCTCCTGTTCACCATTTACATGCTCCCTCTCGGCCAGATCATCCGACATCATGGACTCAATTTCCACTGTTACGC
>NW_011369152.1:3005-4568 GCF_000735185.1 Notothenia coriiceps | reverse complement strand
CAGCACAGGCAGTATGAGAAAAATAAAGAGCTTTTTGAACATTAAAGCATGGAGACATGTCCCAGAGACACTAAACAAGGATATGAACCTGAACATGAGCATTGTAGGACCCCAACAAGTTTTTTGTAGATGTCATTGCTGTAACGCGTGAGAGGACAGACACAAACCTGCTCTGCGCACCTATACCTTAAATATTGTATGGTAATTAACTGTATAATTAATCTCAAATGAGCCTGTGAGCAGAAGTAAATAATCCCAGTATCTTCCTACCTGCTGTGCCTCTGTGTTTAAAGTGAATACAAATATGCAGCCTACAGTGTCTCTGTGTAAAACAGTTAGCGCCTGTGTTTTTAACACCTGCTGGGACTAATTAATCAGTGCATCACTGTGGGGGTGTGTGTATACATTTGTCTCTGCAGAATTACACACACACACACACACACACACACACACACACACACACACACACACACACACACACACACACACACACACACACACACACACACACACACACACACACACACACACACACACACACCAAAACTAGCTAAATAAATACAATAACAATATTTAAATGCTAGTCAAAATTAACTTGTGTTTGATTTCTATTGACTTGGCTCTGCTTTTAACTTTATTCTAACTATTTAATTGTTTGTGTATAGCACTTCCTATTACCTTGTTGCTGAAATGTGCTTTATAAACTTGTAAATAAAAGCTGTCTGTATTTCCACTCACACAACACATTTTTTGTTACATCATCTCACACAAATAAAACCAAAGAGTCTTCACTTAATGGTCAGCTTTACTGATTGATTTCTGCAACATACAAACATTTTGGGGCTGTGTGTGTTTATGTGTGTGTAAGGAGGGTCACGAAGTGTGTGTGTGGGGCTGAACAGAGTCCCACAGGAGGCGATGAGCAAGCAGCAGCGAATCAAATCGCTCACACCCACAGCGCTAATGATGATTGGAGGAGAGGGGAGAAAGGGAGGGCGGGCTCTCTCTTAAAGGCACAGGTGGGCTCTTTTCTGAGATAATGTGCATGTGACGGGGTCAGGTGGGAGCATAAAAGAGAGAAATGTGGACAAACAAAGTTTTTTTAAAAAGGTTTTCTTTCTCAACACTTCATAATTCAGCTTACTGGCACTTTGAACCACTGAAAGCAAGTCGCATTATTTCAATTAACTGATCTTCTGGCGTGTTGAAAAAGACATCCTTTTAAAAATGTAAAAAAAGCAGAGACGAGGGTGGGAGAGGAATAAAGGAGAGAACACAGCAGGGGAAGTATGAAAGAAAAATAATGAGCTGCTCCTTGTTCAGAGTGAGAGATCCATCTCTGATGCATGTTCTACATCCAAAGAGCTGAGAGAGATAAAAGAAATGGGTAAAAAAGAAGGAGGGGAGTGTGAGAAGAGAGGAGGGGAGCAGTGGACAACAAACAACCGCGTATACAAAAATAACTTTTAAAATACCATTTACAAAAAACAACCGCTATTATTATTATCATCATTAATATTATTATTACAATCTTAATCGAAGCCCGTTGTAGCTGTTTTGGGG
>NW_011369152.1:0-2993 GCF_000735185.1 Notothenia coriiceps | reverse complement strand
CTGGCTGGCTGGCTGGCTGGCTGGCAGGCAATGCTTTTCCTCTGCCAACCATCTAAAACCAAACATATTTTTAAGCATGTAACTTCAACAGTACAAATACAAACAACCCTGAAATATTTGCCAGGAGCAAAAATAAACAACAAGGGCAGCAGAATAATTTACAGTCTGAAGGGAAACACTGTAGGGGAGGAATCATCATCATCATCATGCACTGACTTTTTTACATCTTCTGTTAATAAGAATATTTAAGAGATAACATAAAAATCTGAAATATTATATACCTAAACTGCCCTGTACAGTTTCCTTTATAAAACAATGCATATAATGTATAGTTATGGGAGCTAATGGAGTTAGCAGAGAACAGTAAGCAGTAGTCCTGGGTCCCTATCATTGTCTCACACATATCGAAGCAGGTACGATTTTTTTATTTGAAAAAACATTCAAGTCTGTAAGAGTTTGCTATGGGAAATCAGACTTTACATTAATCTGTCAAGTCCCATAAGAGCAACGGGTGATGTGTACTCTGAAACACTGAGGTTTACTGGAAGTAATATGGCTGCTAAAATCAAATAAAACCTTTGACCACCCAATATTATAAGGAGAATGACATCAAAAAATGTAACAGCAGAAAAACAAGACAGTGCTGAGGGGAAAAACAGTGAATTGTGTCCCAGGAAATGAAGTTTATAGAGAAGCCAAAGGAGGAAGGACTGTCTCTGAGAGGCAGACTAAGGCAGGCTCACGTCCCAGCAGTGAGGACAGAGTCACACAGCTGAGCAGTTCGGTCATTACTGATCGATTTCAGGTCACTTTGACTCCTTAGTGACTGGAGAAAGCAGAATTCCTGGGCCGGATTTAGTGTTAAATATTGTAGGATACATGTCGGTGTTTTTCATACTAACTAGTCTTTGCTTTTTTATTGTGAATTCTTTGAGAAGGGGACATCACTCTTTGGTTTTGTAATTTCAAGCGTAGACATGTAACGGATCATTTGTTACAGAACTACTTTTATTGTCAGTATTTAAGAGTTAAGATTTGTTTTCCATCGCCACATGACAAATACAGAGTAAGCAGAGATTTAAAGGAACAGTTAGACAATTTGGAAACTGCAACTGTTTACTTTCTTGCATGGAGTTAGAGGAGAAGTTTGATTCCACTGTCATATCTCAAGCTACAGCTAGCAACTGGTTAGCTTAGCTTGCATAAACGCTGGATAAAAAGCTTGTCAGGCTCTAGAAGGGGAAAACATATCTTCGGGTGTCTAGTCTTTATGCTAAGCTATGCTAAGCTAAGCTAACAGCCTCTGTGTACAAATGCAGAAAAATAATGTTGTAAACTTTGCATCAGTAAAAAATTGTTATTTTTCCCAAAAATGAAGAACAATTCCTTTAATTCGGCTGTTACTGACAACTGCAATGACCGAACTACATCAACCTATGACTGGGGAAAAAGGGAGGTCAGCATAGAAATATGAAATACTGCAGCTAACACAGGAATAAACCCGCCCAGAAACCCTGATGGGATGGGGGTGTGGGGGTGCATGGGTGCTCTGTTCCTATGCTGATCTTTTATAATGTAGCACCAGCACACAGAAAGTGGGAGAGAGGGAGTTGTTCTTTAACCATGAACAGGAGAATAACAAGACAGATCTCAGGTCAGCATCTAGAGCGGGGAAAACTTCTAACATCAGCAAGCTGAACAGGAAAACGTGGACACTTGACCAGTGAGTGTTCTTCTGCTTTGCAAAGTGGCACTTTGAGGAAGGACTGAGGAGGAGGAGGAGGAGGAAGATGAAGATGAAGATGAGGAGGAGCACAGAGACACACAGAAGGTGTTTCTATGTAAAGTGTGCCGTCTGTCTGTGGCATCTATGAACTAGGGTTTTGGACCAGCCAGGTGAAATCGGTAGAGTCCATCTCCTGACGGGGGAGGACACTGTAGGTGGACGGGGGGATGGGTCGTTCCATCATGTCCACTCCAGGGGGGGTTCCCGAGGGCCTTTGGGCTGAATGCAGCGGTTACCGAACCCTGAGAGAAGATGGAAAATAAATGAGGGTTTGCTTTTAACGGAGACAAAACACAAAACAGAAAGTGTCTTCCCTCTTGTGTTTTCTGCACATGCTGCCCAGAGCTACGTTTACCATCAGCAAAAGCAATGCCACAAACATAGAACAAATGATGTCATTTTGATAAACTGTGTTAGTAGGAGAAAGCTGACCAGTGACTGAAAGACAGCAAACTTACCCACCCAGCTCTGCCTTGCTGTCTGTTGCCGTGGTGCCAGTAGATGTGGGGTCAGCTGGAGACGTCTTCTTAACACACTCTGACACATCTGCACACAAACACAAGCACACAGATGAATGGGTGGAGGCGCTGTGTGGACATCAGATGATTTTGAAAGGAATATTTCAGGCATAAAAAAGATCATTTGTAGATTAATTAGTAACCCTTGGTCATTTCAGAAACCTTTTTTTGCTCGCCATGCCTCATTGGTCAATCCAATCCTGATGAATTGGGGTAATTGTCCCTCCGGTGCTAGAGCAACGCTGGCGTCTTGTCTGTTGACTGCCGCTTCTACCCCCGGACTGTTTCTGGATGTTTGTTTGTTTTGTCTACGGGTCTCTATGCTGGTTTTCGCCGATACAAGGCTGCTCTTCACTCCGTTGTGCATCTCTCCAGCTCCGTTTCCATTCATAGGCTCCCTCACTACTGGACTGTATGCTACGTTAGCCATCAAAGCTAACAGCTGGCTCCACTCGGTCACCTTGACTACCCGGTCTGTATGCTACGTTAGCCACCGAAGCTAACAGCTGGCTCCCGTCACAATTGGACTACCTGATTACACCACTGGATTGTTTTTCCTGGCTCTGGGTGTGTTGATCGCTGCTCTGGACTCGGGTGAGTACGCTGTGTGTTTTGTGATGGTGATTGTGCCAACCTGGACCGACCTGTTGTGCGCCGTACATCAACAACAACAACACTCACTCTGTCTG
>NW_011369151.1:0-7394 GCF_000735185.1 Notothenia coriiceps | reverse complement strand
CAGCGGACGTCATTGTGTGCGTCTGCTGCTGTGGGGAAACTATGGAAACTACAGTTTTCTATACAGCGGACTACAACATGGATGTTTAATAAGAACGAGGGACTCATCCAGAGACTCTGCACCGTGCTCTGATGCTGTTGCTTTGCTTTATGAACAACAGAGAAAAATATTCTTCATGACCAAAGCTGGAATTGAAATAAAAAAGGAAAGTGAAAGTTATGCTCGTCACCCTCTCCCTCCGGTCCACATTAATACAAATGATCCCAATACGTATGATTGTATGAATGAAAAGATCTTAAAATCAATACAAATGTATTTATTATAAACGTTAGTCTTTAACATCTATCACTTTGTATATCACCATTCAAACATATTTTAAAAGTTGAACAAACCCCACACAGCTCAGTGAAATGATCTTTATTTGATCATTTCAGTAAAAACTAACGTTCATATTTCTCTTTTTGATTATAATACTGATGAACGTTCAAAACAAAGCACTTTGGCAACTTACCACATACGTTTTAAAAAGCTTAATAAGCACCGTAACTTTCATGATATAATTTCTCCGTCATAATCGTTTGTGTCCGTGAACGGCCGACTGTTGTGTGATGTCAAATGCTGCGGCTGCAAGGCATTGTGGGGCAGCATTTTCTCCTCTCCTTTCATCAAGGGAGGTCCAGTGGTTCCTAAGCTAAAGGAGGTTATAAAGGAAGTTTGAAACCTCCTTTCCTATCATTCTAGAGAATTCGAACGGCACTTAACATGGCTGCCACTGAGGGACTTCCGGGTCATTTCACTTGGTTAGGAAGGTTCCTAAGCTAAATGGACTATTCGAACGCAACCCATGAATGAGCAAATGTAATGCTACACAGAAGCAGAAGAATAAATGTACAAACCATTGCTTTTATCTTAACATTTGTGCTCCGTATTGTTCTTTAAATCCCGCTCTCAGTAGTGGCTTCAAAGGAAGAAAACTGAGACTCTGAGCTCCAACAAGAAACTCATTATTAGGCAACCGATAATGAAACTGATGATTGAGCGTGCTGACGACAAATTACAAGTGAAGGCGAGTGATTAACCGGATGATTGCAGAGCTTTGTAACTGATACTCGATCACTGAGTCTGAAGAAACACAAGATGATTAGATTGTAATAAAAACAAGGGAAAAACTAAATTATGTTTCTGACTTTTCGGCGCTTGTCGCTTGACAACAGCTCATGTGATGCGTTTGCGGTTTTATGTTTCTGTTGTGCTTCAGGTATCGTCCTCTGAGATAGATACTGGGTTGAGACAGAGTTGATACACTTCTGCATTCAGTTCAGAATGAAATGCCCTGAATGGATCCATACTCAGATCTCTAGAGAATTACATCCCGTCTAAGTGTGGTGTAATTAATCTGTGTGGAAACCGGCTGCTTCAATTAACAGACCACTGATTGGACGCCAGAACAGCAGGAAATTGCAACTTCAGTTAATAGAGGGGTGAGGAGGTGTTTAATGAGGCCCTGTTGGGTTTTCCTCGCATGTAGTGGTTTTTCTTATGCATGTTAATGGTCTGCAAAGGCTAAAATCCCAAAGGTCCCTCTCAAGCTCATGCACCAAATAGTACCTAATTTAAACACATTGGGAGTCAAATAATAAACAATAATTAAAAACATGATAAATATATAAAAACACACAAATCAGGGTTTCTGCTTGGATTTTTTCTTGCCGGTCAAATGTCCGGAAATAATTAATTTTACCGGACAAATTTGAAACTTACCGTGTATCATGTTTCAATAATAATAATAATAATAATAAGAAGAAGAATTGTGTAGCAGAGTTTCCGTTAGCAGGTGATTGCAAACAATAAACAACATAATTATTACATTCAAACAAACTACTTGTCGTAGATAAAGTACATTATTCAAAAGTTTACATTAACTTTGGATCATAACACGGGAGAAATGGATCCTCTCTCTCTCTCTCTCCCTTTCTCTCCTGACAGCCCGTCAGTTTCTCATGCAGCTCGCTAAACAGTGGGCGGGGCTTCAGGTGATCATGCAGAGCTGCTTGTCTCCGAGCAGCTGATCTCTGAGCCGATCGATCGGAGCATCCCTAATTATTACCGGACATTTTGACCGGCAGGTTTTGAATTTACCGGTTTTTAATAAATGTTACCAGCTAAAACCCGGTAATTACCGGCTAACGGAAACCCTCATTCAAATGTAAAAATGTTATGTTCAACTAGTATTAAAAGCCAGTGCAAAGAGATGAGTTTTTAGCTGAGTTTTAAAAAGTTCTTTAAGAATCCCTTCAGAGTGCAACTTTTAATTTGCTTCTGATGAGAATCTTTGAGGATTAAGTCTGAAATGTAACGCTGATTCAAATCTAGTGTCCAGGAATGATGCACCCCATCCTAATGAGCTACACTTCCCTTATCTCCTCTCTCTCGCAGAACTTCGGGGTTCACCTCCTGAAGACGGTGCGCCTCCTCCGCCTGCTGCGCCTCCTGCAGAAGCTGGACCGGTACTCCCAGTACAGCGCCGTGGTGCTCACGCTCCTCATGTCCACCTTCGCCCTGCTGGGCCACTGGATGGCCTGCGTCTGGTACTTCATCGGACGCAGCGAGATCGAGAGCAACAACCCTGCCACCTGGGACATAGGTGTGTGTGTGTGTGTGTGTGTGTGTGTGTGTGTGTGTGTGTGTGTGTGTGTGTGTGTGTGTGTGTGTGTGTGTGTGTGTGTGTGTGTGTGTGTGTGTGTGAAAACACTTATCCGTCTCCTACTGGCAGAGATGGCAAAAATACACACATCCTTTACTTAAGTAGAAGTACAGATACTCGTGTTTAACAATACTCTGGTAAAAGTAGAAGTACTGACTAAACTTCTTTACTCAAGTCAAAGTAAAGAGNAAATTTGACTTACACCATTATATCATAGTTCTAACGACAATAGCGATATATTGGAATAACCGTGAGACGCTAATAGACGAAGTGTAAACGATCGTACTAAGTAAACAGTGATATTTCTTTTGAGAAGGTAGTGAGCGGATACCTCTCCCTTTATGCGTCTACAGTCGACGTCTGAATATGTATATCTGAGAGATGAGATGAGAGGCAGGAGTAGTAGTGACTGGCAGCCTGATGGTTCGGAACCGACCATCAAGGCAAGCACGACGTAAATTTTCCTATGAGCTTCGCGCGTAGCATATGAAAAGAAATAGCCTGTGCAACCCAATACTAGAACCGGAGAGAGAACGACCGTAACATGTCAGAACAAAGAAAGAGCAGAGAACTCGATAAGTGTACGGACTGAAGAACAATAGGAATACTAAATGAAGTACAAGAATAAGTATATAGGTGTGGATAATACGTTACGGTTTTAGATAATATTACGAATCGGATATAAGATCAACTGCTAGCGTTATTATGAGACGAGACGATTTCTATCGTATTTCGTGCTAGGCGCGACAGGGCACTTGCGGTTGGCGGCAGAACAGAAGACGATACAGTGTTCTGTCAGGACAGAGGATCGCTTATTATTTTGTACAGCTATGGTTTAGGTTGCTTTCGTAGACCCCGATGTTAGTTGAGAGAGTATGGCGAGGTCAGAGTTAGTAGATTATTCGATTGTAATGGCAGTATATGGTTCTGTAGTTAGTCCCCCAACCAGATCTTTCCATAACATATCGATGACGACCGGCGACTAGACGTATTATTAATTTAGCCGTATATTAGTTAGAGAGAAGCTCATCCTAGCCGGCGGGACCGCGCTGTGCGATTGTGTGTGCGTGTTGTCTACAATGTAGTCTGCGAGGCATTTTTGATATACTACGAAGAGCATGTTATGACGGACTATTCAACAACCTACCTACGACCAACACTCGCCTTAGAGACAGCCAACCACAGTCCTTGTCTAAATAAAAGGGCGGCGTCGTGCCTACGAGAAGTAAAAAGCTAGTCGGGTTTGGGGGGACTCGAGAGCGTTAGATAGTTCAGGTAGCTAGACAGCGACGACAGGGACGCCAGCCTAAGGAAGCCGAAGTCGCGTCCTTAAATGGCTGCAAACGAGAGCGAGTAGCTGTATGTGAAGTGTCGATTAGAAGGTACACGAGAGTGTGACGCGACATATTGAGATCGTAATCCCAGAGCCGTATAATCGTTCGTGTGCGAGGAGAGACTTACTATTATTATCTCTCGCGAATGTCGCTAGAGTTGGAGCTCCATTATGTTGACTTATGAGAGATTATACAAATAAGAGTTCATTTCACTGTAATGAATTTTATTATGATAGATAAACATGTTTGACATGCAGAAACCGGTATGTTTGTTTCACTTATAGTGGTCGTATTATCAATATATATAATTCTCATGGATGAAATAATAAACTGTATGCATTCAGCCTCTGAGGATATTTGCTAGAAAAGTTACATAGAAGATCGGCTGGGAGAGTCGCGATGAAGAAAGGGTTAGAGAGTAAGAAATGAACGTTATAGCAGCAGGGATAGGGAGAGTAGGAGAAGGAGTAGGAGAGACAAGAAGGAGTAGGAGAGCGATTTAGCGAGTCGAGAACTCTGTTGATGTGCAGAGGAAAAGGAGAGGTAGTGTGAGAGAGTGTTTGTGTAAATTTTCTGACTGTCCCGGGAACAACATAGAGGACGTGTAAATCTAAAATGTGTGTGTGTGAAACTAGAGGAGTCAAATTACTTGGTTCGATTGCGGCTATTCAGTACTACTCTACTCTAGGCGTATTGTTATAGCAGCATGGATGCGCTATATTCGGAAGATAAATATGAGTCATATATGTAGCTTTCAATTTATCAGAGTTAGTGGCACTACCTATGTTTATGTTAAGAGACAAGATGTTAGCTGCTGAGAGGAATAGGATGGAAAACGTCGTAATTCTACTCTCAGTGTTAAGGAGTAAGGTTGAGTTACTGCAGGCGAATTTTCGAAATAAGACTAGTACTTAATAATACACACCACCCTAAAAATTTGAATACTTCACAACGCTGATAATTCTCCCGTTACAGGGTAGAGCAAATTGTCACAAATAGATACACACACAATAACAAGGACATGGTAAGGTAACATAACAACAGAGAGGAAATCAGAAGACAGGACAAACCGAACGTCTCTTTACGTAAAAACTAATGTATATGGTTAAGTACACACTCACGTCAACAACCGGAAGACACGATAAAGCTCAATAGACGGTATTATAAGGGGAAGAATAGAATAAGAGAATCTTCGACTAAACAATTGTATTCTTCGGTCAGTCTACAGTTCAAAATAAACAATTAAGGGACCTGATTTTGTGTCGCGGGCGAAACCGATGATTAAGGAAATTTCAACATAATAAAGGTGACATATTGTGTGTCCTTCGACGGTAACACCTAGCCGCGCGCGTGCCTACCCCCACGCGCGCCACTGGCTGTCTTCGAGAGCACCCCCCCCCCATACAGGCCCAACAGACCCGGCCACCAACGGACCCACACTACCCGGAAGTACCAGGTTTACTTCGACACTTCAAAACCAAGGACACCGACCCGACACGTCAAGCAGAGCGCGGAGTTCGGCGCGCCGCCCGTCACTCCATTATGTGATCACGCCCAACAAACCAACACAAAACGACAACACAAAACAACACACACCCACACACCAGAACACCCCACACCACAATATCACAAGTCTTCTGTTCCGCGAGCTTGGTGAGACCTCGAAAACTTGTAGTCTTTTGCTCCAGTGAGGTTCAGCGGGGGTATTTTGTGTTTGAGAGTCGCCTCGCTCTACAGTACGACTTGGTCCTCTTTAATTTACCGGTCAAGATAACCCAGAGCGCCAGTCAACTTTAAGTATGAGCATCGATACTCTCATTAGTCACTTAGGAACCTAAAGATATTTCGCCGGGACACAGAAGTCGATTCACCGGAAAAAAGATGGCGGCGACATAACAATGAAACAAAGGTTTACTCCTGCTCTCGGACAGTGTAAGCGTCGTCGGTGGAACTTAATTTTCGCGACGTTGGTCAGAAACATTCTCGTGTAGTCAGTTTCAGTGAAAATAACAGGTTAGAGTTTTAATAACATGTGTGTCTTTCTAAGCTTATAGACGAAAGGGTGACCAGGCCCTCGTCCCCGCCTGACCGGCTGTAGGGCCCTCGTGGCGACAGCTGGCGCGGGTGAAGCCAACTGGTGAGTCATATAACGAGTTACCCCCCCCGCCCCCCCTCCCCTCGCTCGATAACCTTGAAATAAGACTGGCCAGGGTATAGCAGGTCGCCGGTGAAGAAAACCATAGGCCGGGTAGCGCTAAGCAGGGTTTTGCAGCGGACTACCGGTTAGTGTAAAAGGCGGTGACCAAAGGGCGTCCATATTTTGTTGAGTGTGTAATTTTAACGGGGTTCTCTGAGTCTATCTTAAAGTTTCTTTATTAAAGAAATATTGGCAAAATGAAGTTCATGCGTCCACATAAAAAAAACAAACATAACTCCTTCTCCACCCACACCACGCATCACGTACTACACCATCGACGTTCCTCCCACCACACACAAAAAAGAGATCGCGGATTATACACTGACACAAGACCACAGATATGAGAAGAAACTAAAAGAAAAAAGAAAAAAAAAAAAAGAACAAATAAGAGAGCAAATATAATGCTATGCTATTAAATGGTATCATGAATAACGAGAGGACGTAACATTTGTGTATAACAGAGCACCTAACAGGCGAGAGTACGACAAGGCTGGTTGTCAATGATGTTTATTCCGCCGACGAGGGACGTTAATGAAAAGGGTGAATTCAAAGACTATATCAAGTCTCTTACTAGCGACAAGAAGTTTGGTTAATTTACTACGGCGTATAGTATACTTAATCAATAGTCTTGATGAAAACAAACGGGGCGAACAAAAGTAGAGACGATACTCTCAGTAAGCATGAAAGCGACCTCGTTTACGGAATGGACACCAGACTAACCCAGACGCACCGCCATAACGGCTTTGGTGCGAGGAGAAGGACTAGTTTTATTTTGAGGGTTTTTGCAAACGACTTCGGCAGTAGATAAAGTACATCGGTAATCGTAATCGGGTGGCGAATCGTGCGTCTCTCGCTCAGGAATTGAGTACAGTTGTGTTTTATTTGTACCCACTCTGGTGAAAGTAGAAGTACTGACTAAACTTCTTTACTCAAGTCAAAGTAAAGAGGCTTTGAAATGTACTTCAGTAAAAAGTACCCATAACTAGCAGCTGTTTTAAAGAGTACCTGACCTCCCTTTATATTAATAGAACAATAATGTCATTGTTAGCTAATGAATGTTTCCATGCTGAACAACGGCAACATGACAACGTTTCCATTGGTCCCTCTTCTTTAGAGAAGACCAGGAAATGATGGATACACGGATCGTGTTCAAATCAAT
>NW_011369150.1:0-3240 GCF_000735185.1 Notothenia coriiceps | reverse complement strand
TGCCAATTTATCCCAGAAAAATGCTTGCGTCCTTGCTCTACAAGTGACACAACTGTTGCATGTGAGTTTAGTTTATTCATAACAAATTCAGACTTAATTACTAAATTGCAGAGAAGGCTCTTACTCCTGCACACTGTCCCTTTCCCTTTCTTATCTCACCATCTCAGCAACATGGTGTAAACACTGGGTTTAAGGGGTGAGACACTTTATGTCCCTATCATGGACAACACTTCCGAGGCACTTCCACCAAGGTACGACCGTCTTTGTGTTGCTTTGTCTGGTGTGTGCACACATATACTAATTCCCCTTGTTTTGCAAAGATGCAGCTCTAATGTGCTTCTAGAGAAATTGCATGTGTGTGACCGTGTCCTGAAACACGTGCACTTGCAGGCAGGCGTGTTGTTGCGTGCCTTTGAAATCGAAGCATGATGTGAAAATGTAGTGTATGTGCGTCTATAACCACAGAAACACACACACAAACAATGAAGGGAACACTTCTCTGCATTGTCCTTGTCCAGGCTTCATTGTGTCTTGCTCAATGAGACAAAGCAGGAGATGGGAGGCTTAAGTGATGTGCTAACAAAACAGCGTTGTATAACACAATGCTATTAGGACACGCACTGGCACTCATTCAACGCTCTGTGGACAACCAATTGTAAATTCTATGAATAATAATTTAAAGACTGAATTACATTTTGGCCGCCGCGTGGCAGAGCCATTGTTGTTCCTGGAGAATTTAAAGCAAAAAGCTCGCTAATACAGCCCTGGCACTAAATCTTAGCGCTGCAAATTGACAGCGTAATTATATAGTGGAGTCTTAAAGTTATGCTTATAATTATGTAATAATGTTTGTTTGTGTGTGTGTGTGTGTGTGTGTGTGTGTGTGTGTGTGTGTGTGTGTGTGTGTGTGTGTGTGTGTGTGTGTGTGTGTGTGTGTGTGTGTGTGTGTGTGTGTGTGTGTGTGTGTGTGTGTGCTTGTGAACGAGAGATTAGGTGAATGCGATGGTTTGGAGGAGAAGTGGGAGGTTGGGATTTTGTACGTTGTGAAAGAGGAAAGGTTGAGGAGATAAAAAAAGAGAAGCTTGTTCCGGTGATGATTTAATCAGCAATAACCTCAAGGGCAGACCTGTTCGAATGTGTGTGTATTTGTGTGTATGGTGGGTACATGCATGCTATTACACACTTACACACAGAGAAAGCTGTGTCCATTATATGTTTTTGAAATGGAAAGCAATTATAATTTCTGAGACAATTTTTACATTAACCTTTGTATTTTGTGCTTCTATTATGACACGTTTTCATGATTTATTGTTCCTAAACCAGAACCCAGTCTGCTCTGATTGGTTAGCTTGCCGGCTCTGTGGTGATTGGTCAACTGCTTAGAGATGTATGAGAGATCTCCCGCCCCTTGGCCTATCACGTACAATGAGTTGGAGCGCTAGCCAATAGAAGCGAGGGTGTTACATAATGATGTCACTTTGTTCAGGAAGTTAACAAAGAAGTCCAATGGAGGCGTTTCAGGCAGGGGGGGGACAGGGATTTTAGCCTTTGCAGACCATTTACATGCACAAAAACCTATAGAACACACTACAGGAAAAAGCAAAAAGCATATTAGGGCCCTGTTGGAAACATAACGTGTTTCCAGCAGATGTGTGGGTGTGATAGCAGGATCATTATTTGGTCAGTGTGATGAATTATGTTTCCAACACTGCTCTGATTAGATTTTTACACTAGAGATATGGAAACGTAGATATATTACTGGAGATGTTTTAGTCTTCACTCTCCATTTCAATCAGAAAACAATTCTTTCTGAGTGTTTGTTGTTAAGCTAGCTTGTGGAAGACATTTGTGACATGACGCAGGAATGAGTCCTAAAAACTAAAAAGGAGTTAGCATTTAGCTTTACTGGTTCCCTCGTCTCCTAGTCAATGTTTGAACGTGTTTATGGTTCGAAGTCTGAAATAAGCTCTGTGGTAAACACAAGCTAAAAAGATTTTCAAGTTTTGTTCTACAACATAAAATACGTCAGTAAAAACCCCACAGGTGAATGTCTAAAGTTCATGTTTCATAAAAACGGTGGTTGCTAACAAGTGACTAAATGAGACTACTAAATGCCGCATATAGCAGTCAGCTTTTTACTTTCGGGAGATGGCATTGATGCTTAAATATTCATGAAAGTGATTTTAATATGTAGAGATTTTTCAGATTAATTAAAAGTTTGAGTATCATAAACGTGTGTTTGCCACAGATCTTAATAAAAAAATATATTCAGAAATCCAATAGAAAATCCCATTGATTTAAGGCAAGGGAGCCATGCTAACTTTCGGGTTAGCCTACACTCTAAAAAGTCCTTCAGGGGACCTTTTACCACCACTTAATTAAATGCATGGTTGCAAGATACAAATTTGGATTAATTGATTTAGATAAACATTTTAAGTTGCAAACATTAATTTATAAGTTGTGTTGACGTAATAATGTTGGTAATTACATCAACTTAATATTGTGTGTAATTTAAACTCGGATTTCTGCGTTAATTGACTTAAAACAAAATTCAAGTTGTAGTAAGTAATGCAATTGGCTTGATAACTTAATTGTTCTACACCTTGAGTTAAGGATTTCAAGTCCACTCCCACTTAACATGCCTGGACAAGTTCCGACAGTTAAGACAAATAGAAATATACAAAGGATATTTTAAGGTGAGTGTCATCTTTTGTCATTCAAATACAGTAAATAGCCTTGTAGTTGCACTGTATAGGCAAATTGCTGTTTGACCAAAATTAGCAGCCTTTGAACTGAATAGTTATGTGAGAGGGTACAAAGTAGTAGAGGCTACTGTGAGAGTAAAAATACTTTGGTTACTATTGTGATATCGCTTTTTATTAAAAATGAATCTCGGTGAAGCAGATCAAGGACATGCTTCTTGAGGTAGGATCGTTATTTAGAGTTGTCATTGAAATGCAAGTTGTTGGCAGTCACCCATTCAGAATATATTAATTTAGGTAATTTCTCTTTTTTTCCTTTTTCAAAAATAGCACAATACAATTGAAGTACGCAGAGAACTATAGCCATCCGCTGCCTTGTTGTGTACCTTGGAGAAAAGGAAGAGGACCTTTTCAAGGAGTTTAGCGACGCAATTGAAAATCTTGAAATAAAATAAAATCCACGGGCACAGGACAAAAGCACTGCTCTCTGTCAGTTACATTTCGAAGCATATTGCACTTTTGGCCAGACCCCAATCAA
>NW_011369149.1:0-5814 GCF_000735185.1 Notothenia coriiceps | reverse complement strand
ATTCAAAATGTTACTCAAGTAAAAGTACAAAAGTGTTAGCATCAAAATATACTTAAAGTACCAAAAGTAAAAGTAGTCATTGTGCAGATTGGTCCAGAATAATATATATGATATGTTTTGATGCAAAGTTATGTAGTGAAGTACAAATGTACACGATTTACCTCTGAATTGCAGTGGAGTAGTAGCTCAAATCGGATCATCAGATTGAAATACGCAAGTAAAGTACGAGTAAATTCACTGGTCCAACCCTTTAGTAACTCTACTAAATATCTGTATCTGCTGTAGTAATATAATGGCCGTTCTCCTTTAGAAACAGCAGCATTGCGGCCCTGAAAGCCTTCGTCAGTGAGCAGTAACCCCAGCAGGCCCCAGACCAGGCGTCCTCCCTGGAGTAGTCATTACCAGCCCTCTGAGAGGGGCTCCATCAATGGAAGGAGGGAGGGAGAAGTTTTCAAACACGCTGGAAGGGCTGCACACAGAATAAACGATCACATGAGACTGGGTTCAAAACTGGAAAATAACACATCCTATATGGATGAATAAAGTGATGTTACATGTAGCAATCACAGCGAAAACTATAATAAACCCAGATCTTCCAGTTCATTTTCTTTCATCAGTGCTATGAAAGCCATATAGTTGGCAGCAGTTATGTGGATCAGTGTCCTCTCTCTGTCTGCACCCTGTGACCCACTTCCTGTGAATCCTCCTGCTGCTGTACACACCCTGAGCAAACCAAACACCCCAACATCCCACCATGAGCACACACTCCTCTCATCTCAAACCTCTAATCGGGCCAAGTGAACACAGAGGCATGACAGCAGTGTGTTCTGGCTGAAAGCGACCCAGAGGGGAATACTGAGTGAAAACATGCAGCTGACTGAAGTGTGTCTGAAAGGAGACACACAACAGAGAGATGTGGGGAAAACACAATCAAAGTGTTGCACTGAGGTCCACTGTTCCCCCTGAGAGCGGTGCTGTCCAAACATACACAGGCAGACAGTGTTAACATGGTGAAGGCAGTATAAATATTAGGGTGTGTGGTTTTCAGAGTCAGCCATATAAACTATGTATTGTTAAACCTTAATCACAGCTTAACTTGAAGTTATTTTAGACCTGATCCTACTAACAAGCAGTGGTGGAAGAAGTATTCAGATGCTTTACTTGAGTAAAAGTAACAATACATCTTTGTCAAAATACTTCATTAGAAGTAAAAGTCCTGCATTCAAAATCTTACTTAAAGATCCCCTATTATGCAAAGTGCACTTTTTAATGTATGGTATATATATTATAAATGTCTCCCCTGTGTGTTCAGAGAATCAGAAATTACTGTATGTGAAGCCACACAAAAGAAGGACGAGTTGAAAAATACGTAACATTAAAATTTGATGTAATTTGTGGGTTCTACCACATTAGCAACAAACCAACTGCGGCAAAATGTACTCAAAGTATAAACAGTACTCATTGTGCAGAAAAATTGTATTTTTCGCATCACTTTTTCTGTTGTTGACAAACAGACTCCTAATTGACTTTTTGAAAAAAATATTTAAGTAATCTGACTCTTTTGTGATTTAAAGAGTTGGCTAATAGTTTAATTTTCAGAGATGCATTTTGCTAAAGGTAGCTAAAGCTGTTAAATAAATGTAGTGGAGTAAAATGACATTATTTCCCTTTTAAATGCAGTGGAGTAGAAGTATAAAGTAGCATACAATGGAAATACTCAAGTAAAGTACCTCAAAATTGTACTTAAGTGCAGTACTTGAGTAAATGTCCTTAGTTACTTCCCTCCTCTGCTAACAAGTATTGTGTGTGTACCAAAGCCTAATGTATATCCTCTCTCCACTGATGCCACACTGAGGAACTACATGTTCCTTCATCACCATGAGTTTTGAACCCTCCCACCGTAAGGCCAAAGCTGGGATCCAAATGGAACCGTGGTTTGGTTTATTTCTAGTGTGAAACAGTTGGGATAGTGTGAATACATTTTTTTGGAGACATTACTGGATGTTCTGGCAGGAATAGACATGTTATAAAAGTTGCTCAGCACCTTTAAGGAGTGTCTCAGGTAGGGGTGGCGGGTACTGTAGGCTAGGGAAGGCTAAGCCTTCCCAAATATTTGTGTAACTGCATCCTGGTAAAATAAAAATATGATGTATAATGTTTGTGTCTTTGACATTAGCGCTGCTATGCAGCCACCTGTGCCCTGTACGAAGCCAGTTCAACAGACCCTGGATATGTTTGAGTTATCTTCACTAACCCTAACGGTACGTCCACACAGCCGCGTTAAAAAAATCTTGGAGGTGGGCATATCTGAAGCTTGGGGATTTTTTGCGAGCAACGCGACCAACAACCAATCACATGAATCTCCCGCCCCCGACATACAAAGCAATAGCAATGTTAAAACGAAGTAAACTGGATATAAAATCCCCAAACAGGCGAAAACCTACCAGTTTCACCCACTGTCTCTGCCACCTCCCTCCATGCCTGGTTCCCCTGGTTTGTATCCCGGTAAGTTAATAGGGACTGGTCATAAAGAACATGGTGATTTGCTACCGCAATAACTAATTTCTCCTCCATTTTTAGGAATATAGAAAATGAACTGCGGTATGTCACTCCCAGCTTGCACGCGGTTTGATTGGCTAGCGCTTGGACTGTCAGATTTGCATAAACGGGATTTGATTGGCTGACGCTTCCACCTCAGCTTCAAAAGTTGAACATTGCTCAACTTTTGAATCCTGAAAATCCTGGAAATACTCGCCTTGCTTCCCACAATGCAGTTCGGCGAAAAGTGAGGCAACGTGACGTCAGCCCATTCAAAGTGAATGGGCAGAAGCGTTGGAAGATTTTTTAACACTGCTGTGTGGACGGGCCGTAACAAACGAGATCTCGCTAAGCGGTCCTACGAAGCTGGTTATCAACTCGGTAAATCAAGCCTGGGTTTCTCTCCAGCTGAGAACGCGTTCTCGTGAAAGGGGCGGGGTTAGCTACATTTGACCAGTGTTGGGACTAACGCGTTACAAAGTCACGCGTTACTGTAACGCCGTTATTTTTGTCAGTAACTAGTACTCTAACGCATTATTTTTTTATTCAGTAACTCAGTTACCGTTATTACATGATGCGTTACTCCCTTATTTTAAGTACAGTACTTGAGTAAATGTACTTAGATACTTCCTGTGTCACATGCGGAGACGCGCTGTGGGCGTGTTTGTGTGTTTACTAACAAGACTATCATGGCGGCAGCGGAGCTCAAGTCGAGTTTCTCCGCCTGGAGGTATTCTCACTATTTCATTTTTGTCGAGCACAAAGAAAAGAACGTTTTAGTTAAATGTAAGTTGTGTCTTGGCGGGTCAAAGATCCTATCTACTGCCCAAAACAGCAATTCAAATATGTTGAAACATCTGCAGAAAGAACATGCTGGGACGAAGCTAGTAGCCTAGCTCAGACAACAGACCCAGACTCATCCGACGCCACTCCACCTCCACCTAAGCAACAGCGGCTGGATTTTAACCGAGGGACTGCAACAGATTGTGTTTCGTAAAACAATTTTAAAAGAGATTTTGTTCTTTAAAAATACAAATAAAAAAGATATTTTTTTGAAATATATTTTTTTATCAAAGACAATCAAACATGTGGGAAGAGGGGGGGCGGCGCCCCTAGCGCACCTATGGGCCGGCCGCCACTGGAACACGTGTATATAATGCCAACAGCAGATTCAACAGAAATGAATAATTTCCTCTACAACCATTTGACAGGCAGCAGATGATTTAAGGACTTCTTATGTTCGCCACTAAAGGCAGAGTTTGTGCCGGCAGACTGGAAATACTTATGATGGGTTATTTATTTTTTAAATGTGAAGTGCAAGAAAGCTGACTCATGTCTAAACAGACATTCAACAATAATGATCCCTCCTTTCTTTATTCCCTTTCTTCAATTTCTTCTTCTTGTTTTATTTTTTGCTTTGATGTGATTGGTTAACATTGAGTCAGGTAGAGAAATAATGCTTATTACCCTTACTAATCATAACAAATAATACATTTTTAATGAATGTCTTTGAGCTTATCTACTGATTCTGACTCTGTATATGAGGAGCTCACTCTCAGGCAAATGTTCCATATTATTGAATATTTATAGATATTAGTTATGTAATTGAAAATAAAGAAATGACAATGACTTATTTAAAGGGTATTAAACAAAAAAAAACATCCTTTCACATCACTTCCTTTCATAAATAAGAAAGGAATGCCGCTGGCAGAAACGTACTTGTTCTGCAAATTCACATGACATTTGAATTTGACCAATTTAATATGAAAGGCATGTTTTGAACAATTTCAATTTAAAAATCAGTAGCACTGAAAACACCGGCTTTAGGGCTGAGCATGCCTCGCTAACACACTATCCTGTCCCTACAGGTGATATAGAGGTTAACAAACATCCCATAGGACAACAAGGGCCGTATGTGGAATCAGACTGTTAAAGTCTTGGAATTTCCCTTGTATTGGTTGACTACTGAATCTCTGCTATGACATATGGTCCCCACAGCGTTGCATGACAAGGACGTTTATTTTACCAGTGATTAGAAATGTCCTATATTCTTAATAAACTGTTGTTGACAGGTTTGTTTCTTTATACAAAGTCTATGGTTTCTTTGTCTCTTTTTGCCCTCTCCAAATGTTGTCTTGTCAAACCATTGTACAGCATTTTAATCTCCATGTACAAAAGAAACCCTTAGAATCTATTTTTGAAGAACACACTAAATCATGAAAGACCATTCAAACATATAGTTTCCCTCTCTGCACATCTGACTGTTCCCAAAGAGCTTTTGAGGCTGGAGATAAGTGTACATCTCATATATTGACAGAAATTGAATATGTGCATGGCCAGGAGAAAACCCTCACTTATATTAGCAAGTTACTGCTAACAGAAAAGACTGATTATATTTGTTTAGAATAAATGAAGTGAGCAAATGGAGGTGGGGTCGACTCCCTGAAGGTTTCTGATCAGTCTTCAAAGAACAAGCTGGAGTTTTGCCCTCGAGCACTCAACAAGTTTTATTTCTATGATCTGCTCCATAAGTACTCTGCAGGTCTTAACTTGATCCAAAAATGTAAAAAGAATCTTCAGAAAAAAAGAACAGACTGTTCTACTCAATATGACTAGCTCACATGCAAAATATGTCATTAGGCGCGTTCACACCGGAGTACTTTTCCCGTTTAGTTCGGATAGTGCCTGGAATTTTGCGTTCACACCAAAAAGAGTACTTAGTTCCGAGAACTTATACCCCCATTTTTAGTGCCTGCTAGAAAGGTGGTACTATCCTGGGGAGAAAAAAGTACCAACTTCTGATTGGCTGGGCGAATTGCAAACCACGCCCCGTAAAACTCTGAAAAGTTTTGTGAAGCCGCCATTGTATTTGCTGGCACTAGCATTATTAGCATTAGCATTAGCCCCGCGCACCAACGGAGAGAGACTAACTTATGGCAACACAAAAAAAACATGGGAGCGGTGGAGATGAGGTGTCGGCATTCTGGCGATTTAGTCCCAGCAGCTTCTACTGAAGCCAGTCCCCAACTCCGGGTACTTCCGGCCGGGGGTTTTCGGGTGGCAGTATACACTGTGAAGTGGTTTGCGGCCTGCCAGTAAACCCAAAGCAGAAGAAGAAGAAGTGACGTCAGCGGCTTCAATTGCCTAATAGGACATGCCCATCATATATTTTCATGTATTCTATTTCTGATTTACGGCCCGTCCACACAGCAGCTTTAAAAAAATCTTCCAACGCTTCTCTGCCCATTCACTTTGAATGGGGTGACGTCACTTTGC
>NW_011369148.1:0-2915 GCF_000735185.1 Notothenia coriiceps | reverse complement strand
GCTGGTTTTGCTGTAGCCGCTGCTGTTGTAGCTCCTGCTGGTTTTGTTGTAGCCGCTGCTGGTTTTGTTGTCACTGCAGCTGTTGTCGCTGTTTTTGTCGTTGCAGCTGTTGTAGTTGTCGCTGCTGCAGCTGTTGTAGCTGTTGCTGCTGCAGCTGTTGTCGCTGTTTTTGTCGCTGCAGCTGTTGTAGTTGTCGCTGCTGCAGCTGTTGTAGCTGTCGCTGCTGCTGTTGTTATTGTGCTCTGAGCGTAGGTGCCCACTGACATCCAGGACAGCGTCAGTAACAGGGCAGTGAGGAAAACCAGTCTGTTGTCCATGGCTGGAGCAGGTGGAGTAAGATGGTGATTCAGTTAAATCATAAAATGAAACACTCTGTGGTAGCACCCTTAGATGTCGAAGTTAAGTTATTTAGTGTAATAAAAAGGTTAATAAATAATATGTTAACCAATAATTTGACTTTATTAATTGTAAAATGCATTTAAATTAACACCAAAGAACATCTCTAACTTAAGCTCACTCTGTTTTGTAGTTATTTTAACTGAAAACTATGAAAATTGAGGATAAAAAAAAAAAGAATACATTTATTATAATATATTTGACTTTATATGACTAAATAATCTCATAACAATCACCAATGGCTCATAATATGTTTATTTAAAAATGTTTGTAAACAAATACATTTATATATATTTTTGAATAACTTCACTTTTTAAAGTAATTTAGAATTGTTTGTCTCTATCTTTGAATGAGCAAACATTGAATCCTACACATGATTAATTTAAACTTATTTCAAATAAAAAATATTAAAACAATTGTTTAGCCTGCTGTACAACTAACTACTAATTAAAAGCAGTATTCTGCAAAAAATGAATAAAATGTAGTCTTTTTAAAATTTAAATATATAAGTTATCTTTTACCTCTTATGTGTTTCATACAAAATTTAATTAATAAATATATTTATTATAATAATTTTGACTCTATATGACTAAATATTCTCATAACAATCACCAATGGCTCATAATATTTCATATTTTCCTCTAAAAAAATGTAAATATCAAAAATTGTCATTGGGCTGTACATTTTAAGTATTCACTTCAAAAGACACTTAAATATATTTAAAATTCCATTTAAAGAGTTCCTCTAGGAGTAATAGATATCAGGGTGCATTGTTTTAGCCTACCTTTTCTCTGCAGTTCCAACGATCAGTGCAATACGGTGAAAACAAAAGGATGCTCAGTTCCACGGTCTTGTGTACTTATAGTCTCAGATGTTACCAATGGTATTTTTGCCCTTAAGATGTTCCTTGCAGGATCCCAGGTAAAGATGTGACACCTGTTCCCTCCGTCCCGCTATTTAAACCAAAGAGGGTTGGTACAAGTCCAGGTATCGAAGACAAGAAGAAAATTACTTCTCCGTCATCATGGATGGTGTTTGTAGAAGGTGGGGCTGGAAATAGAAGAATAAGTGCTTAAGGGCATGCATGATGGAATTTACAGAGCTGTTGCGTTGTTATGGCACCTTACAACCCTCTCTGACTGCTGGATTCTGGTTTCTAATAGCGTTACTTCCTTGAGGGATCCCATTCCTCATAACATGTATTATTGACATTATAATGAAAAGATAACAATCTTTTTGTTACTGTGTGCAAGGTCTTTCTACATGGCTCTCTTTTATGATATGTGTCATGCAAAGCAACATCCTTGTTATTATAAACACGTTTTAAATAGTACACATAATGCTCAGGGTTTGAGGCTGATACATCAGGGTTCGCTGTCGGTATATGTTTCCTGGAAGATTTCAGTCACGGAGAAAATGTCGTCTAATATTTGTGTGTTTATTCAGCCTCACAATGAGTTTTTTTAAATTGCTACGATTAGGTTTCACAGGGTCCCAATTTAATTCAATATTCAATCCGAAAATTACAAATTCAGTTGCACCTCCAAAATGGTGTGTTAATAATAAGAATTGAGCACAAATCATTTGTATTTATTTAAAAACGTTTTTTTATTATCTTTTTAAATACAATGATAAGAGAAAATGTGCCTATTCTTATGGTCAAAACACTATTTTTTAGCTAAGCACTTGCTATTCACTTCCCTTCAGTGAGCTCTCCTCACAAACCTCCCCCAGTGCAAATATCTCTGAGAGCATCAAAGTGTGTGTGAGTGTGCCAGTGGAAAATTGCACGGATATGAAGCCGGACATGAGACTGGTGACAAGGAGGGTTACTTTGTAAATGTAATTAGTTCCTGAATACTGAATACATGGCTCTGAAAAGTAATCCGAATCTGAATACAGTTACGTGTCTTAAAAAAGTATTCAGATTACTTTTAGAATACTTTTGGAATAGTTGCTTATTCCATAACAGATGGTTTTGGTGCACAGGAGACACTTATTTTACTGTTTTAATGGCTTATCAAGAGCACAACATATTGGTGTCATTCTGGACAGCTCCCTCTCATCTGCACCCCACATAAGAAACATCACCCGGACTGCATTCTTCTCCGGACTCCGCCGTGTCTCAATCCAGCACTGAAGTCCTGGTTCATTTACAATAGGTTGTATGTCATCTTCATTTTTCTTGGTTTTCTAGGTCAAACAGGTTTTTCAGGTCATGAAAGCTTCTCATTTCTCCCTTCTGGATAACCGTGCATATGGCTGTGAAACCCTTTTCTGTCCATTGCTTGAATCTACAGTCATAGCTTCCTGGTTTGAATCCTTTGTCATAGGCTATCCAGTCTAATAGTCCAAGTTCCCTTCCCAATTTAAATTGTTTAATAATAGAATACAATTGTTCTAGTGTAGATTTTGTTATTGGGTCTAGGTCTCCCTTTTCTTTAATATGGGGAGGCATTTCTCTTTGCCCTATGAGTGGTTGAATTGGGGACTCATATGTAAGTATTTTGATGTCTTTC
>NW_011369147.1:0-1723 GCF_000735185.1 Notothenia coriiceps | reverse complement strand
CTAGACTGACAGTGTGCAGACCTTCAAGAAGAATAGATAGAGAGAGAGATAGATAGAGAGAGAGAGAGATACCTGTAGATAGATAGAGAGATAGAGAGAGAGAGATAGATAGAGATACCTGTAGATAGAGAGATAGAGATACTTGTAGATAGATAGAGAAAGAGAGCGATAGAGAGAGAGATACCTGGAGATAGATAGAGAGAGATAGAGAGAGAGAGATAGGTGGATAGAGAGATAGATAGATAGATAGAGAGAGAGAGAGAGAGAGATGGATGGAGAGAGAGAGAAATAGATGGATAGAGAGAGAGAGATAGATAGATAGATAGATGGAAAGAGAGAGAGCTAAATAGATGGATAGAGAGAGAGAGAGATAGATGGATAGAGAGAGAGAGAGATGGATAGAGAGAGAGAGATAGAGAGAGATAGAGAGAGAGAGATAGGTGGATAGAGAGATAGATAGATAGATAGATAGATAGAGAGAGAGAGAGAGATAGATGGATAGAGAGAGAGAGAAAGAGATGGATAGAGAGAGAGAGATAGATGGATAGAGAGAGAGAGAGAGAGAGAGAGATATCATAAGAAAGGAGAAACTCAAACTACGTAGAAGTGAATTCTCTGCTTTTCAATGTTAGCAAAAGTGAAAAATATGACCCCCCAATATTTAAAGTTACATGAAATTCCAGGCACTCGTTCTTTCCCTAATCCTGTTGATAGAGAAATGAAAAGACATCCTGAGCTGAGGTAATGAACTGATACAGAAGTCTGAGCGGTCGTCATGTGTGTAACATTATTAAAAGCCTCTGATGCTAAAGACGTGTAGTAATAATCTAAAAGTGTCCTGACAGATCTGTATTGTTGTTTTCCTCCCACAGTATGATGTAACTGTTACATTCCTCCAGTGTGAGTAACCCACCAGCTGACGGTCACATTTTTGGCAGCACGGCTGTTGATATCAGCTACCGTTCGAACGCTCAGGATGAAATACCACGTGAGCTCAACCCTCACACACCATGTGATGCTTTACAGAGAATCTGCCGGACACGTCGCGTGTTTGTGTGAAGAGTTTCAAATGTCTGCTTCAACAAGAGCATGTGACTTAGATCTGAGGAGTGTAGTGCTGATTATCTGTGCAGTTAGGGTGACTGATGCAAGGATCGGAAACATCACAAGCATGACCAGCTAGCCTAATGTTGCTCTCGTCAGTATGGAAACTACATTTAGATCATCTTACTCACATGTGTCACGCCCGTGTGAGCTGGATAGGTAACGTGTTTGCAATGGAAAATAGAAATTCTGTTTAGTTTTGTATTGCAAACTTCATTTACAGTTACAAAGATGCAGTGGTGGAAGAAGTACTCAGATCCTTAAAGAAGAAATACTATGGTCATAAAATACTCCAACAAGCCAACCAACTAACAAACAAACAAACAAACCAATTAGCTATTCCCTAGCCATCTAACCAAACACCTCACTAGTCTTACAACAAACCAACTAGCTATTCATGAGCTATTTAACCAACCAACCAACCAACCATCTCACCAAATACCTTACCAACCAACCAACCAACCAACCAATCAACCAATCAACCAATCCAATCAACCAAACAAACAAACAAACAACCAATCAACCAAACAAACAACCAACCAACCAATCAACCAAACAAACAAACAAACAACCAACCAACCAACCAATCAACCAATCAACCATCTAACTAACCATCAAT
>NW_011369146.1:0-11738 GCF_000735185.1 Notothenia coriiceps | reverse complement strand
TTGTTTGACCCTTGACCAAACAGACTTATGGAGCATTGTTTTATTATCACTGTTCTAGCAAAGGAATGCTCACATTCATATTGATGTATTTTAATAAAAATGTTAACTTGGCTCATTACGTGACTATTTGTGTTGGGGGGGCCCAACTTTTTTTTTCTCCAAAGGGGGGGCCTGACAGAAATGTTTGAGAACCACTGCCCTAGTATGACAGTAGGGTAAAATGAGCTCTTTAAGATGGCGCCTGCCCATTAAGGGCTTTGTAGGCGAGAAGAAGAATTTTAAATTCTATCCTGTGTTCTATAGGGAGCCAGTGTAAGGCAGCCAGAACAGGAGTAATGTGGTCCCTTTTCCTAACTCTGGTTAGTACACGAGCTGCAGCATTTTGAATCAGCTGAAGCGACTTGACTGACTTCTTGGTACACCCTGATAATAAGGAGTTACAATAATCCAGCCTTGAAGTAACAAATGCATGGACTAGTTTCTCTGCATCGTTTTGAGGCAAGATATGCCTGATTTTTGCAATGTTACGTAGATGGAAGTAGGCGGTCCTTGAAATTGATTTTATGTGGGCGTTAAAGGATAAATCTTGATCAAATATAACACCAAGATTCCTTACAGTCTCACTGGAGGCCAAATTAATGCCATCAAGAGTGAGTATATCTTTAGATAGTTTGTTTCGTAGATTCTTCGGGCCGAGTATAATAACTTCAGTTTTGTCCGTGTTTCACATAAAAAAATGTAAAGTCATCAAAGTTTTTAAGTCCTTGAGGCAGTTGAATTTATATGATTGGTTTCATCAGGCTTGATGAAAACCAATCACACACTCAGATTGACCTTACGCCTCTCGGTTATTTGATGATCGCCCCAGCTCCTGACACACAAGAGTATTATTTACTGCTCTCACTGTCTTCCTCTCCTATCGGTTTGGTGCATAAAGCCTCCGAAATTCTCCTAATCTTCATCAAAAGCCGCATGTAGGCTGTTCTTTCTCTGGGTTGGAGTTCTTAACAATGGTTGTTGTGAATATGCTGAAAACCAGAAATGAAGACAGTAAAATTCAGGGTTGATATTGTAATTTTTTATTTCATTAATACATTTTTCATAATAGGCCAAACATCCTGGATGTGATCACACAACTGTGAAGTTTGATAGAGCTAGGCTTAATGTCTGTGTGCCGAGCCAGACTAAACAACGTTTACTGGATTAAAAATAACACAATTACAATCCATATCAGTCCTTTCCTCGGACTGGAAAGTCGGACTGTTCCTCCTCAACACCGTCATCGCGATGTGGAGTTATCTGGCCATCATCACACATAACCATTTCCCTCCCTGCTTATCACTTCCTGCCAAACACAGGGAAACTCCTAACACACACACACGCACACACGCACACGCACACACACACACACACACACACACACACACACACACACACACACACACACACACACACTCTTCTCATTCAAAAAAAGGCTACAGAATAAAGCATATATCTCAGCAGAGTGGAAGGGTGTCTCATGGATTGAAGATATTGCGGGTTTTTAAAAACTTGAACTACAATGTCAAACCAGTCCTTGGTTAAAATAATTGTAAAGTTGCATGAACAGTGAGCTGTGTATAATGGTGACCATGTGGAAACTACAGACAGGCTGTCAGTTCTGATTTATCAAAATGCCTTAAATATAAAACCCATTTGAAGAGCGGGTACAGTACTCAATGCTGTGAGGCTAAGGAACAGCTCCTGGTGCTGAAATAATTAACAATTTCAAACCTCTGTTGTAACCAAAAGACGAGCCTTTTTCAAGCAAACATGACTCAAATAAAGAGCAACAGCTTCGTACTATGAGTGATGGGACAGATTATATGCGGTTCATGTGTGTTAATGGGACTCAAATCAGGATATCTCTGTGAGTGTTGTCTGATCATGTTGCAGGCTGTTAGAAACATATCAGGGCTGTAGACATTTACTCCAAATGTCCTCTTGTTTCATTTAGACAGAGTAAATGCGGTTGTTCATGGGATCTGAATATGTGTTACTATCTTTAATATCCATCGTCTGAGTGGAGAAGCAGATGAGGCCTGTGAGCCTCAAGAGGCACACTACAGTTTTGATGATACGATCAGTTTGAGATGATTAATGTGTGTTTGTGAGAGGTCGCCAGGAACAACAATCAGGGTCCCATGGCCTATCAGAGATCATGGACTCGCCTAGTCTCTGCTCGGTGTGGCAGTGCCAGGATGTTGACTTCCTCTGCTGTTGTTTCCGGAGCCTCCATTGTGTCCCAAGTGTCAGATTTTCACAATCCATAAGTGTAACATATGCAGAGTAAATATTAGCGGATCCAACTGTGAGCACAGGGTTTTGTCCTGAAGCAGCAACATGATCCTTTAACATGGTCGGAAAGTTTGGGAATAAAAAAAGAGATAACAGAAAGGACGGTGGTAATAACACCTTGATTAATTTGAGCCCCATCAAGGACTGCAGGGCTTTCCAACACTATAGTGTGTTATATTATCTATAACTATACTACATATCTGCCAACAGACACATAGGCTACTCCTACTGTCATACCTCTGGCGTCACCACTTATATAAATGGATTATTTGCAGAGACATTGGTATCACTTACCCACTGTGATCCTGCGTGTGTGTTTTAGTGCGCGTGTGCATATGCGAGTGCCTGTGTGCGAGAGAGAGAGAGAGAGAGAGAGAGAGAGAGAGAGAGAGAGAGAGAGAGAGAGAGAGAGAGAGAGAGAGAGAGAGAGAGAGAGAGGCTGCCCCCCGCAGCAGCTCGTAATTTTTAGATCCAGCGCGTGCTGTCTGCTGTTCAGTTCCGCTCGGTCAGTGTGTGTCTGAGTGTTTGAGTGAGGGTGTCAGCTTGTTGTCAGCATTAGAGGACAGGTTACCGGGGGCGTTGTTGGTTCAGGTGTGGAGGAAATGGTCCCTGCAGGATGGACCGGAACACGGATCCCGGCTGGATGGACCAGAGCAAGGGCCCCGGCTGGCTCCCGGTCTGCGCGCTGCTCGCCCTGTTTGTGTGTGAGGTGAGCAGATATATACCGCTGTCACGGTTTATAGCACAGATTTAGCTCTATAAGCTGCAAAGGATTGGTACTACAAGTATCTTAGAATTACTTGAGTATATCTACTTAGCTACTTTACACCACTGTTACAGGGTCTGTCCTGTTGTAATGTTAGTTTCAGTGAGATTACTCTTGGAGTGTGCAGTGGTGTTTAGTTAACTGTGTTTCTAAACACTCTTGGATCAAGTCTGATCAACAGTGTGGGTGGTTTTTTTTAAATGCTTTTTTCAAATGATTTTAACTTAGTTTTTTGAACACCACAATACATTGATGGTAGACCTACTTGTGGGTTATGGGACCCTTTTTTGTTGTTTTCACAGACTCTCTAAATACGCACTTTTTTTGTTTTTTTCAGACTCTCGAAATATCGAAAATGTATATTTTCGAGGGTTAGGTTAGGCCGTTTAAAAAGTGGCGACAGATAACCCACTAAGTACCAAATTGATTATCCAACACCAAGTCTTACAGATTGGACAGCCTGTGCAAATGGAAATGTTTCAGAGAGTTCTATTTTTACTTGGCTGTGGTTTCATCAGATGAGCTGACGGCTATCCTGCCCCTGTGTTACACTTAGACTGTAGACTGTAACAGAGGAAAGGGGAGAAAGTTTTTTCAGAGACTTTTCAGAGGTCTAACAGGCAGTCTGAGTATTATGGGGTTGACTGGCTGTCAGCCTTAAGGCGTGTGAGGGTGTTCACATGTTTACTGTGAACGGTGTAGGACAAGTACAACTTTAGAAATAGTCTCACTCTGTGGTAATACGGGTACATACATGGTTCTTATTCCTGCACGTTTCACCAATTGAAACAGCTTCACATTGATTGAAGCGGTTTCAGCACGGAGCTTAGAGTATTTGTTTCAGTTCAGATTTAATGTGCAGACAGTCTTTACATGGCGGTAGGTCTGTTTTCTTCATATTATCAGCAGGTCAAAGTCTACACTCATTTGTTTTCATATCATATCATTCAGATCATTCTGTTAATCAGCTCCTTCTGGTAGGGTTGCTCTAGACTAGATGTTCCAAAGGAACTGACTTTAAACCTACAACTCTAAACCCCCAGACCCTCACCAATTAAATTACAAAAAGAAAACTACATTAAAGGGATTCTTTCTAATGTCCCAGACGGGCATCTGGTTTATCAATCAGCAAGTGAGGGACAGACAGTGCCACACAGTCTTTGAAGTTAAAACACCCAAACTGTTACTGCAATAACACGCTTATAGAAATAATCCACCTTTAATATTCGATTGAAACCTATGACCTCTATTAATTGCATTATATCCCCTTTAAAAATGTATCACATGTCATCATAAGGTATAATAAGAGTAAAATGATATACACCACTTCCTTTTGTTCATCAAAAATAGTTTAAATAGAGTAGGAATATTATTTAGGATCCTAGTGGCTTGAGGCTGCTGCAACCTCCACAGGGAGAACAGTTCTCTGTAAACCACCTCATGAAACCGCCCCTCCCCTGCAGAGCAGCTGGCCCTGTAAGTAACTCAGTGCCACGCATGGAGCATGTCAGCTGTGGTCAGACACGGTATCCTATCCACACGGGACAATTTCACAGCAAGACATGTCCAAACACGTATAAACCTCTCAAACCAGTCCTGCAACATGTGTTCCTCACTGCTAACATGGACACAGTTGAGAAAACTATGGCACAGTCAGATCTAAAACACATATAAAACTATGGCAAAGTCAATGTCTCCAGGTTCTCCAGAACCTCACATCAAAGTCCAGCTGTATACTAATGTTTGCTGCTTAATAACTCTTTCGAGCTATATATTTGTTCATGATGTTGTGTTTCTCCCGCAGGTCACTGAAGGTGGACACTTGAATATTGTGCAGAGACCAGGTAAGGGTCATCTTAAAGCTCACCTTTTATGCTATATTTGAACTATATATTATAGGGCTATATCTATACAAAACATGTCTCTGAAGTGTTTTGCTCAAAACACCAAACAGATCACCCATTGTGGCATGCCTCATGCCACTCTATTTCAGCCCTGTTACTAAAGTGCTGATTCTGGGTCTGGCACTTTAAATGTAACCGAGCTGCTGCTGACCACGCCCCTTTGGAGCGTACGCATGCAAGCAGTGAGCTCTGTGAAGAGAGGACTGTCTACCAGCAGAAACTCAGCTAAACGCTGCCGTGATTAACGCCATATTATGTTCCAAACCACATCAAGCATTATTTCTGAAACAGTATGGAGCTCAAACGCTTTCTCTCTCGCGGGTTTACCACAAGGACAGTACCTTTTATATCCGGCTTCTTTAGAAATATGTGACCCGCTCTATCGAAATCAGTCGGAAGTCGCAACAGCTAATTTAAAAATAACGTGGAAAACGTAAAAAAATTGCTTTTCGGGGTTCGGTTGTTTTGTTTGATTTTAACTAAACAAAGTCTTGGCTTTCAGAATATGAAACTTTTATTTCCAAAATCACACGATAAATACATTTTTGAAGCTTTCAAAAGGGAAGAAGACAGGCACCTCTCACTCGCACTCTGCTGTTCCGCAGCGCCGCCCCCCCTCCCTCCGGCTGAAATTATGAATGTATATCAAATTATGTATAGTAATCATAGATAATACGGCAGGTTCTGTGACAGTTAGTTTTCATCTGATTTCAAATAAACAAAGTCTTGGTTTTCAGAATATTAAACTTATTTCGGCAAATTCAGATGATAAATACAACTCTGAAGCTTGTAACGGCATAAATACAAGCGGAGAACGGAGTAATTTAACATCATAGCAGGCATAACAACAGCCGGTGTTTCTCGTGAGGGTTTTCCCCGGGAAATAAACACAATAAACACAAACGCAAAAATACACAAACATTCACACATATACGTACACACACACACACACACACACACACACACACACACACACACACACACACACACACACACACACACACACACACACACACACACACACACACACACACACACTCGTGAGCTTCCCCCAGACCAGTAATCCAAATGAAAATATTTTCCCTCCGTACTACTTTGATAATTTATTAGCCGCTAATAATCAATCAGATCGATGGATTCCAGAGAAGAGGAAACTTTAAAGGCCTTTTTCTCAAAATGATGACTCGGTGACCGTCATTATAATGTGACATATTTCGCTTAATATTTGGAGTACAAAAACAATCCTGATATCATTAGAAAGCTAGGAATCTCCTCTTTCCAGCAGTGTATACAACTCAAAATGTGTCTTCGGGTCAATGCGACTGATTTCGATAGAGCAAGTCACATATTCTCTCCAGTAGAGTGTTAGTGATTTCATTTCAAGCCTTTATTTAATCAGATGAATCCCATTGAGATCATTGATCTCTTTTTCAAGGGAGACCTGCAAGTGATGCTTGCTAATGTAAACAGAGACCATATTACTTCAATAACACATTGTGCATTGTTTCTGATACAGGATAATTTCTGATAGGGGATGATAGGTTGGGACGTGGGCGGGACGTTGCCAGGAGTTCAACGTAAAGCCAGCCCACATTTTAGTAACGTCGTCATGACCGCAGCAAATCTGGATCAGCTCCATTGTTCCCCTGTTTTTAGAGATGTGTGAGTCTCCTTACACACGGTAATTTTTCTCCAAAAGCATCATGATTTACACCTAACTGATGTTTTCCTATCTCAGTCACTACGTGGCATGTGTGTAAAAAAAAAATCATTTTAGCTGACTGTTCCGGCAGCAGCAGCAGTCTGTTACCAAACCTCTGTCTGTAACTCAGAGTCAAAGTTAAGGCAGTGGAGTTCCTGCAGATTACCTGATGGTTATGCTTCATGACTAATGGCAATGAGGCTCCCCCACTAATGGAAGCAGAGCCTCGCTGACTTCATGCCTGTCAGAAACTCCCACTAGATAAGGGCTGAGTTTTCGGTTCAGTATGTAATGCTTGGCAGCTGTGTTGCAGTCTACAAGCATCTATGTGACAATAGAGAGGGATAGACTGTTTCAGTTATAAATCACGGTTGTGGTTGTGTGTGTGTGTGTGTGTGTGTGTGTGTGTGTGTGTGTGTGTGTGTGTGTTTGTGTTTGTGTGTGTGTGTGTGTGTGAACTAGTTTCATACAGTCTGCCCAGGAAGCAGTTTTATAGATCAGTTTTACAGTTAGCTGTGCTTCTGGTTGCTATTAAGTGTCTTCCCTGCATTTCTTCATTGTCTTGTTAAACCTCCATCTGCCCACCAGATGAGCAGGTCATGTTTGACATGTACTCTATGTATACCAGCCTCATACAACTGGTTTTTACCATCACTCCAGGATCCCATAACCCAAGGAAGAGTTCTGAAGCTCCTTCTGATCCCTGAAGTGTGAAAACTGTGACGATCCTAATGCCGACAAAAACAAAGGATCCTAATGCAGAAATAAAGCCAATAAGCAGCAAGCACTAGTGAGCAGATGGATAGTTTAATCTAATGTGTACTCAGATCTGTTCTCAGCACATGTGACACACAGAGGTAGAATCATTTGGCAGCCTTCGGTACTCCAACCCCTCAGAAACGTGATGCAAACTAGTTTCTTTTTTTAGCATAAGGACACCCTAATGTGCACAACACACAATCTAAATCTTACTCTGCACCTCTGGTTACTGGACTGACCGAAATGTTCCCACTGTTTGTGGGACAAAATTCTTCAATGAGAGAAAGGACCATAGAATGTGTAGTCATGAAGCCATATAGATTTGGTAAATGTTTAATAATGATAATTGTTGTGGTTCCGGTAATGTGTGACTCACTGCTGTTCTGTACAGCTCCTCTCTCCTGTGCACATGGCTTCACTGAGCTGGGCTACTATAACGGCTCAGTCTCCCTCACGGAGTCTGGCTCCCCCTGCCTGAAATGGACAGACTTCCCAGGCTACATGCGGCAGTACCCGGGCCGAGGCCTGGGCCCCCACAGCTTCTGCCGGAGCCCGGACCGAGAGGAGCAGCCCTGGTGCTTCATCAGGCAGAGCTCCGGAGCCATCGGCTGGGGCCACTGTGACTGCCACCAGGGTGAGCCGACCGTACATACCCATCCATATATCGGTGCGGTTTTGGCGCAGTGGTTAGAGCGTTGATCATCAGATCAAGGGGCGATCAACCCGCCTCGGCCGCCGCTGCGTCAGGCCCTTGTGTCCTTGTGCAAGACACTCTACCCGCATTTGCTCCTGTGGGTAATGTACACAGTAATGACATTTACATGTCTAATAAGTGTAATATGTAATTGTAAAGCGCTTTGAGCACCTGTAAAAGCGCTCTAAATAAAAAATGTAATCCATTATTATTATTATATACAGCTCTGAACAAATGAAGAGTCCACTGCAGCAATATCAGTTTCTCTGGTTTTACTATAGGTATGTGTTTGAGTAAAATTAACCTTTTTTTATTTTATTCTCTAAACTACTGACAACTTTCTCTGTGTTGGAATTTAACAGACACTGGAATGGAATGGCATTTCATAACGGGATAAAATCAAAGTGAATGGCCTGCTGCTGCTGAATGCATGGGGCAAGTGACTGGAACAAGTTTTTAAAGTTATTACATCGTTTCAGATAATAATAATAATTAATAATAATAATAATTCATTCTATTTAGAGGCGCCTTTCAAAGCACCCAAGGACACCTTACAATTCATAAAATACTCTAAGGAAAGGTTTAAGACCGTACAAAAAGACTGTCACAGGGAACATATTGGGAAACAGGAGACATGTAGCACTACAGTGAGTAGGCTGACCTGAACAGGTGGGTTTTGAGGAGGGACGTGAATGTGGTGATTGTGTCAGACTGTCGGATGTGAAGGGGGAGAGAGTTCCATAGTTTGGGAACAGCTAAAAGCCTGAGCTCCCATCGTGAATAGGCGTGGGGTGGGGACGGTTAGCAGGCCAGCAGAGGAGGAGCGGAGGGAGAGAGAGGGGGTGTAGGAGGTCAGCCAGATAGGTGGGGTTCAGGTGAGAGGAGAGAGAGAGAGGAGAGAGAGAGAGGGGGGGGTGTAGGAGGTCAGCCAGATAGGTGGGGTTCAGGTTGTGGAGGGAGAGAGAGGGGGGGGTGTAGGAGGTCAGCCAGATAGGTGGGGTTCAGGTTGTGGAGGGCTTTGAATGTGAGCAGGAGGGTTTGGAAGTCTATCCGGTATTTTACAGGTAGCCAGTGCAGATGGGTGAGGATGGGGGTGATGTGGTCAGAGGATGGGGGTGATGTGGTCAGAGGATGGAGGTGATGTGGTCAGAGGATGGGGGTGATGAGGTCAGAGGATGGGGGTGATGTGGTCAGAGGATGGGGGTGATGAGGTCAGAGGATGGGGGTGATGAGGTCAGAGGATGGGGGTGATGTGGTCAGAGGATGGGGGTGATGAGGTCAGAGGATGGAGGTGATGAGGTCAGAGGATGGGGGTGATATGGTCAGAGGATGGGGGTGATGTGGTCAGAGGATGGAGGTGATGAGGTCAGAGGATGGGGGTGATGTGGTCAGCGGACTTGGTGCAGATGATGATCCGGGCCGCAGAGTTCTGAATGATTTGGAGTTTATTGAGGAGTTTGTTGGGAAGGCCTGAGAGCATGGTGTAATGCATTGAGAATCTTTGAATCTCAAAAACGTTGTGTTCTGACTCTGCCACGGGCTGTGAGACACAATCTGCTGCCTCCAGCCTGAGCAACGACCAGTGCAATCAATATTCAAGCCACCAAACCTCTCTATGTATTGTAACTGGTTTACTTGTGTGTCATTTGCAGGTGCAGCAAGATTGGTGGGAGGGTCGTCAAGCACCAGCGGACGTGTGGAGGTCTATCTGAATGGCCAGTGGGGGGCAGCATGTGACTCGCACTGGAACGACCGGGATGCCAGCGTCATATGCAGGCAGCTAGGACTGGGGTGAGGGCTCCCACAGGGCACTAACCATGGTTGTGAACAGCAATGATTCGCTGATCACAAAGCAACACAAACAATCCAACTTTTTAGAAGTTCTGGTTTTAGTTTAAATCACTGCTTCTACTTTGGGCCCTTCAGGAGGAATTGGACTGGTTCAACTTGGTTTGCAGTTTAGTTTTAGTCACCACAACACACAATACATTCATTTTCCCTTATATCGTACCTTAGTAACAGGTCTGATCGTTATAGTTACAAAACACATTCTTATCAAATCAGATGGGAAATACTGCTGCTCTCTAAAATCTGGAAAAACAGGAACAGACGCATATCAATATATATTTGCACTGTCTCCTTAACAACATTAGAGTAAAACCAGAATCATTACCATCCCTGCTCAGAGACATCAGTGGGGGACATGGCGTTGCTAAGGAGCCACAGAGATGGCACTTGAAGGAGTGTGATTATCAGCTGGCTGCTGGTTTCTCTCCCACAGGCCTCTTATGGTGCCAGAGATTATTGAGAGTGAATAAAAGTAATGTTCTGCCTTTCACTGACACAATATAGTGTCAGTGACACTGCATGCTGTCCAATGAGAGGGGGGGTACAGGCTATCAGGCGATGACAGGAATGAGGCTGATCAGACAGGGAGTCACCAGCTGTCAGGGAGCTAGCACTTCTTTTCCTTGTTTTTCAGTGGAGTTTGTTTCTTTCTTTCTTGGGAAAATCAAAGGGATTTCAACATTTGTGAGAGCAATGATAATAATAATGATGATGTAGGAGCTTTAGCCTAGAACCAAAGCTTATATGTGATGGGGTTTTAACTCCCGTGAATGTCTTGGCTGATGCGCTGTACTGTGTGTACATGTATATGAATGTTTGTTTTGTTGTTGTTTTAACCTCTTAAGCACGGCGGTCCCCCCAGTGGACCCCCCCCACAGTTTTTTTTTGAGACTGTGTCTCAGGGCTTCTTAACATTTATGAAACTATTAATGTGTAGCACCAGATTAACGGGAAGAATCTCAGCTAACTGAAGATATGAACAATTTTTACCAAAACAAAACACAAGGGTAATACCAAGCCTCTGAATTAGCACAAAGCGAAAAAACGCACTTTAGCACAGAATTCAAAATAAAGATACCCTTATTACTTATCGAAACTGCACAATATATCAGATTAAAGCTGAGAATCCACAGATTATTTAAGTATAGTGTCATCACTAAGCGATCCGAACTCGCGACAGGGGAAGCAAACACAGACATCACAACACGTACCTTTACGGAGCTTTTACGGGAGATCGTCTCACCGTAGGTGTCAATCTGATCAAAAGACGTGTTCAATGGCATTAAAACGAGAAAAAACGCGGCTGAATCGTTTGATCCATAGGTCAATAATGTATCTGTGGCTTTTAAGCAATTGTTTATAACCCATAATTCCATTTTTTTAGCTGCTAATGGTAGCCACCAGAGTGTATGCAGCTTCCGGTTTTGGCTACGCATCGCTCTCACTCCTTATATTATGCAGAGTGAAGCAGGTAGGACCCAAATGCAGATTACACTTGATGATACCTTTATTTCAAGGACTTACAAAACAAAAGAAGCACCGACACTGAACACAGGAAGAGACAAGACTAAATACAGGGAGGGGTAATCACAAGACGAGAAACAGCCGGGCAGGGAGGAGAAACACAAGGGCCACAGGTGAACACAATCAGATAACTAGACACACCAGGGAAACTAACGACAGGAGGAAAACACAGGAGCCTCATCCCAATACCCCTCCTCGACTCCT
>NW_011369145.1:0-1967 GCF_000735185.1 Notothenia coriiceps | reverse complement strand
TTATAAAAAAATAGCACTTTACCCCTGCTTACACCTAGCCTATATGCCGTGAGCTGATTATCGAGCCTTCATTGTAAAAGTCGCGGGTGTACTGTGTATGTGCGTGTGGGGAGTGTTGCAGTAGAAAATTCAACTGTAGCGCCCGGGACATTAATGGGAAACCCTAAATCTTTGAGCACCCTCTATGAAACGTCAAGCTACCCCACAGCACCCCCAAAAGAACATGTCTGGCGCCGCCACTGCTTGGAATGAGGGTCTCAATTATTTTCACTAAAAGACATAAGGTTATTACAGCAACAACTGTTAACTTTTATCTGGTATATATCCCTAGCGTTTTCACAGTTTTAACGTTGCTGTTGCTATCTGATAGCTTTACGTTTTTTCCTCAGAGTGACCAACAGATGATTTCCATTAATTTTCACATGAACAGAAGATTTGTATACAGCAGTATACAGTTTTATACTAACTGACCTTGCTTGGTATAATGAACATTTTCATTACTATCACTCTTATCCTTCTATGCATCCACCGTCAATGGGGCTCTTTTTCTGGGTAGTTCTGAGTTGTAAACCTGCATAGAGTTTTATGCATTGGAAATTATGACAAGAACAGAGGCAGCCAAGTCCGTCCCAGCCCTCCCTTCTGAAGGGCAGCTTGGTTCAATCAGTTCACTTAAACCAATGCAAAGTAGTCAACCTTTGCCGTAATTTAATGTAATATAGGGGCTCCATCAGGCCAAGCAGTGGCCCTTGAGAAAGCCTATTTTGACTGAGAGGAACCTTTTAAAATAAATATTTTTTGTTGCAAATCACTGTAAAACTGTTAAAGATATCACATTAACATTAATGTATAATAAAGAAATAATGAAAATAAAAGGCATAACAGCCATTGCTTGTTCTTATAAGATCTGGAGATGTTTTTTATATTGACATATTTACTACTGATTTGTCGGTTGGCCATGATGTGTCCCGATTCTCATGTTATGTCACGTTTTTAGTTTTGTATGTCTAGGTTTGGGTTTATTTTGCTGTTTGGTTCTCCCTGTCATGTTTTCCTCCTTGTGTATTGTCTGGTCCCTCTCTCTGTGTTTTTCCTCCCTGTCGTTAGTTTCCCTGGTGTGTCTAATTGTCTGATTGTGTTCACCTGTTGCCCTTGTGTTTCTCCTCCCCTGCCCGGCTGTTTCTCTTCTCGTGATTACCCCTCCCTGTATTTATTCTTGTCTCTTACTGTGTTCAGTGTTGGTTCGTCTTTTGTTGGTGACTGAGTTCCACGGGGAGTGTTCTGTTTGTCCGAGTTATAGTATTATCCTTGAAATAAAGGTATATCAGTGTTATCTGCATTTGGGTCCTGCTTGCTTCACTCAACCATAACAGAACCAACCAACCAAGGATGGGCCCAGCAGATCCATTTGAGCAGGAATTTTTCCTTTTCTTTGGCTTACTGCTAAAAGATCCATTCTGATCGATGGAGGGGATTACAGCAGCGAGAGGCTGCTCTGGCAGAGGCGTGCCAGATGGCTACGGAGAAACCAGGCTTGGTGAAATTCTTACCTGGCTTGATTTTGAATTTCCTCTTGGTGTGTGATTCCCGGCCTGCTAGTCCCCAGGCATACTAGCTCCCTGCCTCCCAATTCCCAACCTGACACCATACGCCTCAGTGTGTTCCGTCTGGAGTCAACCCTTGCTTCTGCCCCAGTTCCTGCTCCTGTCCAGGAGCCGTTCTCGGGAACTTGTCTGGCTTTCGGAGGTCCACGGAGCCTCCAAAAGGCTTCTAAGAGAAGGAGTCGCAAGTCCAGGCTAGCAGCCCAAGCCCCAAGAGCCATGGTTCCGGCCTCAGTTCTGGCCCCAGCAGCCATGGTTCCGGCCTCATTCCTGGCCCCAGCAGCCATGGTTCCAGCCCCGGTTCTGGTCCCAGCAGCCTTGGTTCCGGCCCCAGTTCTGGTCCCAGCGGCCATGGTTCCTGCCCCA
>NW_011369144.1:0-6224 GCF_000735185.1 Notothenia coriiceps | reverse complement strand
CAGCTGTAAGATGCTTGAAAATTTGGAAAATGCACCCTGAAAATGCTTGAAAAGTGCTTGAATTTGACTTTGGAAAAGGTGTAAGAACCCTGTAGTAAGGTTTTATCGCACTATAGTTAGTCGGCTTTGTGAAGGCGTTTACGGTTTACAGCAGCGCTGTGGTATTCACAGTCCCCCTGCAGATTGTACCTTATCTGGGCCCAGATTCTTGGCTTCTTCCGGGTACATTGGCCCATGTTGACTAGTGTGAGCTGTGTTAAGTTAGGCTTAAACTGGGGCAGGGTTTAGCACTCATCTGCCTAAGACTGCTTTGCTAACCCAGGGCCATGCTGCGTGCCATGCCAGCAGATCCCCAGATAGTCACACTCCATTTACTCTGGCATCATCATTTACACTGGTCAAGCTTCTTCAAGTGACACACACACTCACATGTTCATGCAGATTGATATTTCCTTGTTTTAGTTCTAAACTTCTCCTTAATACAGTTACCCCTACTCAATAAAGCTCTTAGTATTCTACAAATGTTTAAATCAAAGTTAACCCTAGCAGCCAGTTAGTTCAGTTTTAAGGTTTCTGTCAAAAATAATTGTCCCAAATTTCTGCCTGAAAATACTGTAGCGGTTTTGAGATTAAAATCACAATTTCAATCAGATCAACTACAGAGCATTTATACAGAGCACACACACTGAAACAGAGAAGTCTAAAAACAGAATGTTATTCACACAATTCTAGAAGTCACCAGTTGTTATCCTGTCAAAATCGAGTTGCACACTTTACTTGTTGTAAGTTTGCATTGTCTGCCACAACTTGCACTGTAAACTTGAGACTATACCAAACAGCTTTAGACCATGGACCCCAATTCCTAAAACAATGTTAAAGCCTTGGATAATTTTAGCATCAAAAGTTGTACACAAAGTTGATATCACCCCAGTATGGCACTAGGAGAAATCTGCACTATCCGTCAAAAAAGTATTAATGTATATGTCTTCAGTTTGGCCATTAAAGTTGCGTTTGTTAAAAGTCAATCCACAGCTGGTTTGACTTTCTAGAACTCTACTGTTCACTGTTGGAATTTACCGTTCGGACATTCAGAGCAGCTCACTCTCAGGGAGTATTGTGTTATTAGTGGTTTCATTTTTGATGGCACTAGTAAACGAGTAAAGTCCAGAGAGATACAAACCGTTAAGTACTCATTCTTTAAGGACTATCAATGGCCACAGAAATGTTCATGAATATCCATTAAATCATTTTCTAAGTCTAAGAGGTTGTCTTCTGTCTTTCAGTACTTTGTGTTGAACTATAGCTGCAGTGAGAATTGTTTTAAATGTTAGGAAAGAGCAGTGAAAAGTTTCAAAATCCACTCAGGACTTATTGGACTTGCGATGGGACTTTGTAGACAAGACTCAAGATTTACTTGCAGAACAATTAGTTTTTCTTACCGCTGATTCAGAATATGTGTAGCTGTTATCAGCAGTGAAACAAATAACTGATCACTTAAAGGAAGTCATTGATTTCCCACATCTGTGTAGTTTCAGCAAATGGGAAGTCTCTTTTTTCATTTTCTTCTGTGCAGTGCTGAGGGAAAAGCAGTTTGGTGTGCCCCAGGCTGAGGATTTTCCCTGCTACATCAAGGCCACCGACTGTGTGCTAATTGCTGCATGTGGTGGGGGTTCAGCTTGAAGTGTTTATTTATAGGGAGACGGCTGGACCTCTTTTGGTTGTAACACGCTGTGAACTGGAGCAAGCAAAGGTCAGAGGAAAAACCCAGCGGCAGGAAGCCATTACAACAAGCACCTCCTGTCTTTACAAGCTCTGTGGTGAAGTGGTTCCTCAGCAGCAGCTAGGTTTTCACTTTATTGCATAAATGACCTAAGACCATAGAGGCTGGGGGTAAGTATTGCCAGGACATAGAAGAGGGCAACAACCTGAGGGGCTCTCTAGATGGATGAAACATCACTAAAGCAACAAGAACACAAAACTAGTTGGAACTGAAATGATTGCAAAGGCATGATTGACAGCAGGAAACAGTAGTATGCAGTAGTAGTCACCCTCACCTTCCTTTAGAAAAATGTAAGCCCAGGGTTAGACACTGTGTATTCAGCCAATTAGAGACACACAGTGTCCTAAAACACTTCACAAAATGAAGCTTTTAAGCACTCTTTTGAAGAGTGGTGTGACATTTAAAAAATGCCACAAACAATGGCAGAACAGGATGCACATTGCAAGACGATTCAAACTCAATGTGAATGTGTTGTTTGCATGCAAAAACCACAGTGCACAGCTTCATTATGTTCACTTATCAGGGCCAGAGCAGAAGAGAAGGTGGATTACCCTCTTGAACATGACACAGCAGCTCTGCTGATTTGAAAGGGGACATTTAGTGAATCATGAGGCAAAGTTGAGATCACAGCATGCTAACTGCAAGTACCAATTATGACTCAGTGCTACGAAGTGGATTATTGAAGCAGTTATTCAACCCAAGTATACAAAATTGCACTTCACCCTTTGCTTTCATTGTCTAAATTAACTCAGTAACTGTGAAAAGGGAGATTCAATGTGTATTTCACATGTTATTTGAGCAAATGGTAGCAAGCAGGATTAGGATATAAATTACACTGGTGCAGGAATGAGTTAGCATTTCAGCTTTTTTTATTTGCTTATCTTAGAATCTATGTTTTACTTCAACAGGATTTTGGTTAGATCACTGAAATAAGGTCTGTGGTTAACACGAGTTAAAGAGAATGGCGAATGTACAAACTTTCTATGCATCTTAGAAACGGCAGTCACCAACCAGTGTCGTCACGCTGAACATTACCACCTTTCTGCTGTTTGATAATAATTGGGAGGCGGTTCAGCTATATTCTGAACCAGGATAACAAACAAAACTCCTCGATTGCACAAATGTACAGTACTATTTAGCTTAGCTCGGCTGGCAGAAGAAAAGTAAATAGGGAACTTGTTTGGGGAACGAATGGTTGCAGAAAGGACAGAGTACAGAGAGTAGACTGGTACCTGGAGGTAGGGGTGGGCGATATGACGATATACTGTATATCATTGAGACGATATTAGGTCTAGATATAGATATTAGACGATATGCCTTTTCAGAGATATCATATCTGTTGTGATACAGAGACTCAGTCAGTCATATAATGTGCACTCACTGTGAGTGCTGCGAGTGCACATTCTATGATTTGCAGTTTTATACCTTAATTTATACTTATGTAGTACAACGGTTTCGTTTGCCAAAAAATAACAGATCTACAAGCTAACAACGCGTCTCGACCGCACAGCAATGACCTCATTGCTTGCTTGAAGGTCTGTTGTGTTGATCACACGCTCCCAAAGTCCCCGCCCCCTTTCTTCTTGGCAGCGAGGGAAACGACACTGTTGGCAGTCTGCAGATGTAGAATAATTAGTCCCCAAAAATAACTCTACGTCTGTGGTATGGAACTATTTTGGATTTTACACAACCGACACGGACCAAACAAACGTAATTTGCAAAATTTGCAAAAAAGAAAACGTGAAAGCGACAGATGCCAACACGTCGGGCTTACGAGACCACCTCAAACGCAAGCACCAGAAAGAGTATGCAGAGTCTGTAAGAGTGCAAGGTCCCCCGCGTGTGAATGCACAATCTACCGCAGCAACTGCTCAAGTACGACCAAAACAAACCACCATAACGCAGGCATTTGATAAAGGGGCTCCTTATGAAAAGACTAGCAAACGGTGGAAAGACATAACTGACGCGGTGGCGTTTTATGTGGCCAAGGATATGCATCCAATAAAGAGCGTGGAAAACAAAGGTTTAAAAAAAACAACTGATGTGAAAAGACATGACTCTAAAGTTGTCTAGTCAGGACTCAGACAGTATTGCACTTCATTTATTGTCTTGGTTGATTATGTTGGGTTATATTTTATTTTATCAACAAGGTATTTATATTGTTTTTCCCTTTTGAAACAGATGTTCAGTTATGTAAAGTCTTTGATTGCACTTCAAGTCTAAAGTTTACATTTTAATTGTTTGGCACTGACTTTTCCTCATTGATGTTTTATGTTTTACTTAGTTATGTTTTATTCTCCTTTTCATGTGTATTGATGTTACATCACTGCTAGTGCTACCTAAAACAGAAAGTGCATTTTTATACTGAGAAACTGCCTTGATTATTTTTTTGTTATTTAGCAAGAGAGTGCACTTTACTTGGTGAAGAAACCAGTGTTAATGTTTGTGGTGTAGGGTGTAGGCCTACCTACTTGAACACTGAGGAAGCCATATCAAAATTCCTGTTGAATTGTTCATTCAGGGATTCATTGCAGAATTAAAACCAGCTTGAAATGGTATTTTGGTCTGTTACTCCTTTTTATTTTAGTTTTTGTTACCTTGTAGGTGGTTGTACTGTTAAGTAACTTGAAAAATAACCATAATAACTGACATGAAAAAATATCGTGATAAATATAATCTATCGTGATACTGCTTAAAGAATATTGTGATATTATATTTTTCAATATCGCCCACCCGTACCTGGTGGTACACCGGGTACTAACACTGTTTGCTGGTGCTTTATAGTATCGGTTTACTGCTCCAAATATTAAGATTGGTTATTGCCACCAATTTGAAGGTCGGTGGATCGATCCCAAGCCCTACATGCTGTTGAGTCCTTGGGTTAGAAACTAAACCCAAATTGCTCCGGATGGCATTGCCAACTGTGTGTGAACATTAGTCTCCCTGAGCAGGTGGGACCTTGTATGCTAGCCTCTGTACGAATGTGTGTGAATGGGTGAATGCTGACTTGTAAATGTGAAAGAGCTTTGAGGGGTCGTAAAGACTGGAAAACCACGGCAGTCCATTTCTACTTCACCATTTCAATAAGGCATTGAAAAAGGAATTTTTCGATTGCAATATTCAGGCAAAAAACTCCAGTGTTGAATTTGCAAGCTGCCCTTTCTACGTGGAATTTTTCATGTACATGTAAATTCCTCATCTACATTACATATATTCTTACCATAAGCCACACTCTTTGCTTCCCTTGCCCATAAGTGTTACAACACACACATGTTGACTATGCACAAAGGTTCATCCAGAAACGTTATTACCCAAATAGAACTAAGAGGGCTCTTGAGAGGCTCTCTGTCATAATTTGGAATAATTTGTTCCACAGAAGGTCTCCCTATGCCGATGTGAAATTAAAACCCTCACCAGTGAACGAGCTCAGCTCACTGAGCGAGGAACATCTGCAGCTTCAGCAGATGGCGAGCAGGATTTTGTCTTCACTTGCTCTGAGCAGACATTAAAATATTGAACTATTAGGGCCTTTTGTCAGAGAGAATATGGTGTGATTGGGAGGCACAGTGTGCGCTGACAAAAGCAAGCCGTGCCCAAGCTTCCCTAGTCCACCCAGACAGCTGTGGAGAAGGAGGCAAAAACATTCTTTATGTAATTTATTTGAGTTATTATTAAATGTTGTCTTTCATTGAAAATTACTCAAACTTGTTATGTTTATACTGTATACATGTAATATCTTCATTTTGGCGTTTTCCTTTTATAGCACATTCATTCTTAATTTTATACAAATATATGTATGTATGTATATGTATTCAGATTTTGATGATTGAAAATGTTTATGTTACAATTTGTGCAGAATGGAAGCAGGTAAATACATGGTATACTGTATATTTTTTAGAGTAACTGATGCTTAAAGAGCCTGTGACACGAACCCAACAACTGTTGTGCAATGAAATAGTGGGCTACTAGTAATCTCGAACCGTCAGTTTAAAAAAGAAAAAGCGATACCGTTCCGATAAATATCAATAATTTCGAACATCGCGGAAAAATTCCTTCGACTCATTTTGAGGTTTTGGGGGAAGCCGGAAGTGACGTCAATGCGGGAACGCTTCACTGTGCGACGAGAGAGCCAAACACGGACAAAGTGTGTTGTCATGCGTAGAAATTGTGAATTACTGAGTTTAGGCACGTTAATAAGGTTTTAATGAAGTTGACTACATTATATTCATATTTGTCAGTGCTTTCATGTCAATTCGGCGAACATAAACATAAATGATCGTGGTGAAGATGATGATTAAATTAGGATTAAAAATCGGTAGTGAGAGCTGCTGAATTTCCTCCCGTCGGATGTGATATAAAAACAAATCGATTATTTTTGTAAACTCAAGTGGATGAAACTACATTTATTAGTGCTTTCATGTCAATTCGGCGAACATATGATACA